>NW_027514506.1:0-213932 GCF_048772815.1 Callospermophilus lateralis | reverse complement strand
CTAAAAAATGACAAAATCTTGGAATTTGCAGGGAAATGGATGGCACTAGAGCAGATTATGCTTAGTGAAGCTAGCCAATCCCTAAAAAACAAATACCAAATGTCATCTTTGATATAATGAGAGCAACTAAGAATAAAGCAGGGAGGAAGAGCAGGAAGAAACGATTAACATTAAACAGAGACATGAGGTGTGAGGGAAAGGGAGAGAAAAGGGGAATTGCATGGAAACGGAGGGAGACCCTCATTGTTATACTAAATTACATATAAGAGGTTGTAAGTGGAATGGGAAAATAAACAAGGTGAGAAATGAATTACAGTAGAAGGGGTAGAGAGAGAAGATGGGAGGGGAGGGGAGGGGGGATAGTAGAGGATAGGAAAGGTAGCAGAATACAACAGTTACTATTATGGTATTATGTAAAAATGTGGATGTGTAACCCATGTGATTCTGCAATCTGTACTTGGGGCAAAAAAGGGAGTTCATAACTCACTTGAAGCTAATGTATGCTAATGTATGAAATATGATATGTCAAGAGCTTTGTAGGGTTTTAAACAACCAATAAAAAAAAAAAAGAAATTTCCGTCCAAATCCTGTACTCACTCTTCTTCCTAAACCTACCGACTATCTACCTAATCATACCGACTATCCCTTTTTGACTGGATGTTCTCTTCCTCATTCAATCATCCAATGTACAAGGTCCTATGCCATTGTAAATGGATTTATCTGAGACATCTGTGCAGAACCTAATTCAACACTACGTATCCCAATCAAGGGCCTAATGCCCTTCTGGGCTTCAAATCCTAGATTTCTGTTTTCATACATATATTTTACCAATATAATTTAATAAATATCGCATGTTCCCAATACCATTATTCATCGTGCAGAATGATTCCTAACCGAAATCGAACCTGTTATTACCCTAACCATCATCGCCTGGAGGTCATTCCTCAAAAAAAGGAAAAACCAACAAATAAATGAGCTCACACTTCATCTCAAAGCCCTAGAAAAGGATGAACAAAACAACAGCAAATGCAGCAGAAGGCAAGAAATAATTAAAATCAGAGCGGAAATCAACAAAATTGAAACAAAAGAAACTATTGAAAAAATCAACAAAACTAAAAGTTGGTTCTTCGAAAAAATAAACAAGATTGACAGACCCTTAGCCATACTAACGAAGAGGATAGAGAACTCAAATTACTAACATACAGGATGAAAAAGGCAATATCACAACAGATGCTACAGAATTCAGAAGACAATTAGAAATTATTTTGAAAACCTATATTCCAATAAAATAGAAGATAGTGAAGACATCGATAAATTTCTTAAGACATATGATTTGCCCAGACTGAGTCAGGAGGATACACACAATTTGAACAGACCAATACCAATGGATGAAATTGAAGAAGCAATCAAGAGACTACCCACCAAGAAAAGCCCGGGACCGGATGGGTATACAGCGGAGTTTTACAAAACTTTTAAAGAAGAATTAATACCAATACTTTTCAAGTTATTTCAGAAAATAGAAAAAGAGGGAGCTCTTCCAAATTCATTCTATGAGGCCAACATCACGTTGATTCCGAAACCAGACAAAGACACATCAAAGAAAGAAAACTTCAGAACAATAACCCTGATGAACCTAGATGCAAAAATCCTCAATAAAATTCTGGCGAATCGGATACAAAGGCACATCAAAAAAATTGTGCTCCATGATCAAGTAGGATTCATCCCTGGGATGCAAGGATGGTTCAATATACAGAAATCAATAAATGTTATTCACCACATCAATAGACTTAAAGATAAGAACCATATGATCATCTCGATAGATGCAGAAAAAAGCATTCGACAAGTACAGCATCCCTTGATGTTCGAAACATTAGAAAAACTAGGGATAACAAGAAATTACCTTGACATTGTAAAAGCTATCTATGCTAAGCCTCAGGCTAGCATCATTCTGAATGGTGAAAAATTGAAGGCATTCCCTCTAAAATCTGGAACAAGACAGGGATGCCCTCTATCACCACTTCTATTCAATATAGTTCTCGAAACACTGGCCAGAGCAATTAGACAGACGAAAGAAATTAAAGGCATAAAAATTGGAAAAGAAGAACTTAAATTATCATTATTTGCAGATGACATGATTTTATACATAGAAGACCAAAAAGGGTCTACAAAAAAACTACTAGAACTAATAAATGAATTCAGCAAAGTAGCAGGATATAAAATCAACACGCATAAATCAAAGGCATTCTTGTATATCAGCAACAAAACTTCTGAAATGGAAATGAGGAAAACCACTCCATTCACAATATCCTCAAAAAAAAATAAAATACTTGGGAATCAACCTAACAAAAGAAGTGAAAGATTTATACAATGAAAACTACAGAACCCTAAAGAGAGAAGTAGAAGAAGATCTTAGAAGATGGAAAAATATACCCTGTTCATGGATAGACAGAACTAACATCATCAAAATGGCGATATTACCAAAAGTTCTATATAGGTTTAATGCAATGCCAATCAAAATCCCAAAGGCATTGCTTGTAGAAATAGATAAAGCAATCATGGAATTCATATGGAAAAATAAAAGACCCAGAATAGCAAAAGCAATTCTAAGCAGAAAGTGCGAATCAGGCGGTATAGCGATACCGGATTTCAAACTATATTACAGAGCAATAGTAACAAAGACAGCATGGTACTGGTACCAAAACAGTCGGGTGGACCAATGGTACAGAATAGAGGACACAGAGACCAATCCACAAAGTTACAACTATCTTATATTTGATAAAGGGGCTAAAAGCATGCAATGGAGGAAGGATAGCATCTTCAACAAATGGTGTTGGGAAAACTGGAAATCCATATGCAACAAAATGAAACTGAACCCCCTCCTCTCACCATGCACAAAAGTTAACTCAAAATGGATCAAAGACCTTGATATCAAATCAGAGACTCTGCGTCTGATAGAAGAAAAAGTTGGCTACGATCTACATATAGTGGGGTCGGGCTCCAAATTCCTTAATAGGACACCCATAGCACAGGAGTTAATAGCAAGAATCAACAAATGGGACTTACTTAAACTAATAAGTTTTTTCACAGCAAAAGAAACAATAAGAGAAGTAAATAGGGAGCCTACATCATGGGAACAAATATTTACTCCTCACACGTCAGATAGAGCCCTAATATCCAGAATATACAAAGAACTTAAAAAATTAGACAATAAGATAACAAATAACCCAATCAACAAATGGGCCAAGGACCTGAACAGAAACTTCTCCGAGGAGGACATACAATCAATCAACAAGTACATGAAAAAATGCTCATCATCTCTAGCAGTCAGAGAAATGCAAATCAAAACCACCCTAAGATACCATCTCACTCCAGTAAGATTGGCAGCCATTATGAAGTCAAACAACAACAAGTGCTGGCGAGGATGTGGGGAAAAGGGTTCTCTTGTACATTGCTGGTGGGGCTGCAAATTGGTGCGGCCAATTTGGAAAGCAGTATGGAGATGCCTGGGAAAGCTGGGAATGGAACCACCATTTGACCCAGCTATTGCCCTTCTCGGACTATTCCCTGAAGACCTTAAAAGAGCGTATTACAGGGGTACTGCCACATCGATGTTCATAGCAGCACAATTTACAATAGCTAGATTGTGGAACCAACCCAGATGCCCTTCAATGGATGAATGGATTAAAAAAATGTGGCATCTATACACCATGGAGTATTACGCAGCACTAAAAAATGACAAAATCTTGGAATTTGCAGGGAAATGGATGGCACTAGAGCAGATTATGCTTAGTGAAGCTAGCCAATCCCTAAAAAACAAATACCAAATGTCATCTTTGATATAATGAGAGCAACTAAGAATAAAGCAGGGAGGAAGAGCAGGAAGAAACGATTAACATTAAACAGAGACATGAGGTGTGAGGGAAAGGGAGAGAAAAGGGGAATTGCATGGAAACGGAGGGAGACCCTCATTGTTATACTAAATTACATATAAGAGGTTGTAAGTGGAATGGGAAAATAAACAAGGTGAGAAATGAATTACAGTAGAAGGGGTAGAGAGAGAAGATGGGAGGGGAGGGGAGGGGGGATAGTAGAGGATAGGAAAGGTAGCAGAATACAACAGTTACTATTATGGTATTATGTAAAAATGTGGATGTGTAACCCATGTGATTCTGCAATCTGTACTTGGGGCAAAAAAGGGAGTTCATAACTCACTTGAAGCTAATGTATGCTAATGTATGAAATATGATATGTCAAGAGCTTTGTAGGGTTTTGAACAACCAATAAAAAAAAAAAAGAAATTTCCGTCCAAATCCTGTACTCACTCTTCTTCCTAAACCTACCGACTATCTACCTAATCATACCGACTATCCCTTTTTGACTGGATGTTCTCTTCCTCATTCAATCATCCAATGTACAAGGTCCTATGCCATTGTAAATGGATTTATCTGAGACATCTGTGCAGAACCTAATTCAACACTACGTATCCCAATCAAGGGCCTAATGCCCTTCTGGGCTTCAAATCCTAGATTTCTGTTTTCATACATATATTTTACCAATATAATTTAATAAATATCGCATGTTCCCAATACCATTATTCATCGTGCAGAATGATTCCTAACCGAAATCGAACCTGTTATTACCCTAACCATCATCGCCTGGAGGTCATTCCTCAAAAAAAGGAAAAACCAACAAATAAATGAGCTCACACTTCATCTCAAAGCCCTAGAAAAGGATGAACAAAACAACAGCAAATGCAGCAGAAGGCAAGAAATAATTAAAATCAGAGCGGAAATCAACAAAATTGAAACAAAAGAAACTATTGAAAAAATCAACAAAACTAAAAGTTGGTTCTTCGAAAAAATAAACAAGATTGACAGACCCTTAGCCATACTAACGAAGAGGATAGAGAACTCAAATTACTAACATACAGGATGAAAAAGGCAATATCACAACAGATGCTACAGAATTCAGAAGACAATTAGAAATTATTTTGAAAACCTATATTCCAATAAAATAGAAGATAGTGAAGACATCGATAAATTTCTTAAGACATATGATTTGCCCAGACTGAGTCAGGAGGATACACACAATTTGAACAGACCAATACCAATGGATGAAATTGAAGAAGCAATCAAGAGACTACCCACCAAGAAAAGCCCGGGACCGGATGGGTATACAGCGGAGTTTTACAAAACTTTTAAAGAAGAATTAATACCAATACTTTTCAAGTTATTTCAGAAAATAGAAAAAGAGGGAGCTCTTCCAAATTCATTCTATGAGGCCAACATCACGTTGATTCCGAAACCAGACAAAGACACATCAAAGAAAGAAAACTTCAGAACAATAACCCTGATGAACCTAGATGCAAAAATCCTCAATAAAATTCTGGCGAATCGGATACAAAGGCACATCAAAAAAATTGTGCTCCATGATCAAGTAGGATTCATCCCTGGGATGCAAGGATGGTTCAATATACAGAAATCAATAAATGTTATTCACCACATCAATAGACTTAAAGATAAGAACCATATGATCATCTCGATAGATGCAGAAAAAAGCATTCGACAAGTACAGCATCCCTTGATGTTCGAAACATTAGAAAAACTAGGGATAACAAGAAATTACCTTGACATTGTAAAAGCTATCTATGCTAAGCCTCAGGCTAGCATCATTCTGAATGGTGAAAAATTGAAGGCATTCCCTCTAAAATCTGGAACAAGACAGGGATGCCCTCTATCACCACTTCTATTCAATATAGTTCTCGAAACACTGGCCAGAGCAATTAGACAGACGAAAGAAATTAAAGGCATAAAAATTGGAAAAGAAGAACTTAAATTATCATTATTTGCAGATGACATGATTTTATACATAGAAGACCAAAAAGGGTCTACAAAAAAACTACTAGAACTAATAAATGAATTCAGCAAAGTAGCAGGATATAAAATCAACACGCATAAATCAAAGGCATTCTTGTATATCAGCAACAAAACTTCTGAAATGGAAATGAGGAAAACCACTCCATTCACAATATCCTCAAAAAAAAATAAAATACTTGGGAATCAACCTAACAAAAGAAGTGAAAGATTTATACAATGAAAACTACAGAACCCTAAAGAGAGAAGTAGAAGAAGATCTTAGAAGATGGAAAAATATACCCTGTTCATGGATAGACAGAACTAACATCATCAAAATGGCGATATTACCAAAAGTTCTATATAGGTTTAATGCAATGCCAATCAAAATCCCAAAGGCATTGCTTGTAGAAATAGATAAAGCAATCATGGAATTCATATGGAAAAATAAAAGACCCAGAATAGCAAAAGCAATTCTAAGCAGAAAGTGCGAATCAGGCGGTATAGCGATACCGGATTTCAAACTATATTACAGAGCAATAGTAACAAAGACAGCATGGTACTGGTACCAAAACAGTCGGGTGGACCAATGGTACAGAATAGAGGACACAGAGACCAATCCACAAAGTTACAACTATCTTATATTTGATAAAGGGGCTAAAAGCATGCAATGGAGGAAGGATAGCATCTTCAACAAATGGTGTTGGGAAAACTGGAAATCCATATGCAACAAAATGAAACTGAACCCCCTCCTCTCACCATGCACAAAAGTTAACTCAAAATGGATCAAAGACCTTGATATCAAATCAGAGACTCTGCGTCTGATAGAAGAAAAAGTTGGCTACGATCTACATATAGTGGGGTCGGGCTCCAAATTCCTTAATAGGACACCCATAGCACAGGAGTTAATAGCAAGAATCAACAAATGGGACTTACTTAAACTAATAAGTTTTTTCACAGCAAAAGAAACAATAAGAGAAGTAAATAGGGAGCCTACATCATGGGAACAAATATTTACTCCTCACACGTCAGATAGAGCCCTAATATCCAGAATATACAAAGAACTTAAAAAATTAGACAATAAGATAACAAATAACCCAATCAACAAATGGGCCAAGGACCTGAACAGAAACTTCTCCGAGGAGGACATACAATCAATCAACAAGTACATGAAAAAATGCTCATCATCTCTAGCAGTCAGAGAAATGCAAATCAAAACCACCCTAAGATACCATCTCACTCCAGTAAGATTGGCAGCCATTATGAAGTCAAACAACAACAAGTGCTGGCGAGGATGTGGGGAAAAGGGTTCTCTTGTACATTGCTGGTGGGGCTGCAAATTGGTGCGGCCAATTTGGAAAGCAGTATGGAGATGCCTGGGAAAGCTGGGAATGGAACCACCATTTGACCCAGCTATTGCCCTTCTCGGACTATTCCCTGAAGACCTTAAAAGAGCGTATTACAGGGGTACTGCCACATCGATGTTCATAGCAGCACAATTTACAATAGCTAGATTGTGGAACCAACCCAGATGCCCTTCAATGGATGAATGGATTAAAAAAATGTGGCATCTATACACCATGGAGTATTACGCAGCACTAAAAAATGACAAAATCTTGGAATTTGCAGGGAAATGGATGGCACTAGAGCAGATTATGCTTAGTGAAGCTAGCCAATCCCTAAAAAACAAATACCAAATGTCATCTTTGATATAATGAGAGCAACTAAGAATAAAGCAGGGAGGAAGAGCAGGAAGAAACGATTAACATTAAACAGAGACATGAGGTGTGAGGGAAAGGGAGAGAAAAGGGGAATTGCATGGAAACGGAGGGAGACCCTCATTGTTATACTAAATTACATATAAGAGGTTGTAAGTGGAATGGGAAAATAAACAAGGTGAGAAATGAATTACAGTAGAAGGGGTAGAGAGAGAAGATGGGAGGGGAGGGGAGGGGGGATAGTAGAGGATAGGAAAGGTAGCAGAATACAACAGTTACTATTATGGTATTATGTAAAAATGTGGATGTGTAACCCATGTGATTCTGCAATCTGTACTTGGGGCAAAAAAGGGAGTTCATAACTCACTTGAAGCTAATGTATGCTAATGTATGAAATATGATATGTCAAGAGCTTTGTAGGGTTTTGAACAACCAATAAAAAAAAAAAAGAAATTTCCGTCCAAATCCTGTACTCACTCTTCTTCCTAAACCTACCGACTATCTACCTAATCATACCGACTATCCCTTTTTGACTGGATGTTCTCTTCCTCATTCAATCATCCAATGTACAAGGTCCTATGCCATTGTAAATGGATTTATCTGAGACATCTGTGCAGAACCTAATTCAACACTACGTATCCCAATCAAGGGCCTAATGCCCTTCTGGGCTTCAAATCCTAGATTTCTGTTTTCATACATATATTTTACCAATATAATTTAATAAATATCGCATGTTCCCAATACCATTATTCATCGTGCAGAATGATTCCTAACCGAAATCGAACCTGTTATTACCCTAACCATCATCGCCTGGAGGTCATTCCTCAAAAAAAGGAAAAACCAACAAATAAATGAGCTCACACTTCATCTCAAAGCCCTAGAAAAGGATGAACAAAACAACAGCAAATGCAGCAGAAGGCAAGAAATAATTAAAATCAGAGCGGAAATCAACAAAATTGAAACAAAAGAAACTATTGAAAAAATCAACAAAACTAAAAGTTGGTTCTTCGAAAAAATAAACAAGATTGACAGACCCTTAGCCATACTAACGAAGAGGATAGAGAACTCAAATTACTAACATACAGGATGAAAAAGGCAATATCACAACAGATGCTACAGAATTCAGAAGACAATTAGAAATTATTTTGAAAACCTATATTCCAATAAAATAGAAGATAGTGAAGACATCGATAAATTTCTTAAGACATATGATTTGCCCAGACTGAGTCAGGAGGATACACACAATTTGAACAGACCAATACCAATGGATGAAATTGAAGAAGCAATCAAGAGACTACCCACCAAGAAAAGCCCGGGACCGGATGGGTATACAGCGGAGTTTTACAAAACTTTTAAAGAAGAATTAATACCAATACTTTTCAAGTTATTTCAGAAAATAGAAAAAGAGGGAGCTCTTCCAAATTCATTCTATGAGGCCAACATCACGTTGATTCCGAAACCAGACAAAGACACATCAAAGAAAGAAAACTTCAGAACAATAACCCTGATGAACCTAGATGCAAAAATCCTCAATAAAATTCTGGCGAATCGGATACAAAGGCACATCAAAAAAATTGTGCTCCATGATCAAGTAGGATTCATCCCTGGGATGCAAGGATGGTTCAATATACAGAAATCAATAAATGTTATTCACCACATCAATAGACTTAAAGATAAGAACCATATGATCATCTCGATAGATGCAGAAAAAAGCATTCGACAAGTACAGCATCCCTTGATGTTCGAAACATTAGAAAAACTAGGGATAACAAGAAATTACCTTGACATTGTAAAAGCTATCTATGCTAAGCCTCAGGCTAGCATCATTCTGAATGGTGAAAAATTGAAGGCATTCCCTCTAAAATCTGGAACAAGACAGGGATGCCCTCTATCACCACTTCTATTCAATATAGTTCTCGAAACACTGGCCAGAGCAATTAGACAGACGAAAGAAATTAAAGGCATAAAAATTGGAAAAGAAGAACTTAAATTATCATTATTTGCAGATGACATGATTTTATACATAGAAGACCAAAAAGGGTCTACAAAAAAACTACTAGAACTAATAAATGAATTCAGCAAAGTAGCAGGATATAAAATCAACACGCATAAATCAAAGGCATTCTTGTATATCAGCAACAAAACTTCTGAAATGGAAATGAGGAAAACCACTCCATTCACAATATCCTCAAAAAAAAATAAAATACTTGGGAATCAACCTAACAAAAGAAGTGAAAGATTTATACAATGAAAACTACAGAACCCTAAAGAGAGAAGTAGAAGAAGATCTTAGAAGATGGAAAAATATACCCTGTTCATGGATAGACAGAACTAACATCATCAAAATGGCGATATTACCAAAAGTTCTATATAGGTTTAATGCAATGCCAATCAAAATCCCAAAGGCATTGCTTGTAGAAATAGATAAAGCAATCATGGAATTCATATGGAAAAATAAAAGACCCAGAATAGCAAAAGCAATTCTAAGCAGAAAGTGCGAATCAGGCGGTATAGCGATACCGGATTTCAAACTATATTACAGAGCAATAGTAACAAAGACAGCATGGTACTGGTACCAAAACAGTCGGGTGGACCAATGGTACAGAATAGAGGACACAGAGACCAATCCACAAAGTTACAACTATCTTATATTTGATAAAGGGGCTAAAAGCATGCAATGGAGGAAGGATAGCATCTTCAACAAATGGTGTTGGGAAAACTGGAAATCCATATGCAACAAAATGAAACTGAACCCCCTCCTCTCACCATGCACAAAAGTTAACTCAAAATGGATCAAAGACCTTGATATCAAATCAGAGACTCTGCGTCTGATAGAAGAAAAAGTTGGCTACGATCTACATATAGTGGGGTCGGGCTCCAAATTCCTTAATAGGACACCCATAGCACAGGAGTTAATAGCAAGAATCAACAAATGGGACTTACTTAAACTAATAAGTTTTTTCACAGCAAAAGAAACAATAAGAGAAGTAAATAGGGAGCCTACATCATGGGAACAAATATTTACTCCTCACACGTCAGATAGAGCCCTAATATCCAGAATATACAAAGAACTTAAAAAATTAGACAATAAGATAACAAATAACCCAATCAACAAATGGGCCAAGGACCTGAACAGAAACTTCTCCGAGGAGGACATACAATCAATCAACAAGTACATGAAAAAATGCTCATCATCTCTAGCAGTCAGAGAAATGCAAATCAAAACCACCCTAAGATACCATCTCACTCCAGTAAGATTGGCAGCCATTATGAAGTCAAACAACAACAAGTGCTGGCGAGGATGTGGGGAAAAGGGTTCTCTTGTACATTGCTGGTGGGGCTGCAAATTGGTGCGGCCAATTTGGAAAGCAGTATGGAGATGCCTGGGAAAGCTGGGAATGGAACCACCATTTGACCCAGCTATTGCCCTTCTCGGACTATTCCCTGAAGACCTTAAAAGAGCGTATTACAGGGGTACTGCCACATCGATGTTCATAGCAGCACAATTTACAATAGCTAGATTGTGGAACCAACCCAGATGCCCTTCAATGGATGAATGGATTAAAAAAATGTGGCATCTATACACCATGGAGTATTACGCAGCACTAAAAAATGACAAAATCTTGGAATTTGCAGGGAAATGGATGGCACTAGAGCAGATTATGCTTAGTGAAGCTAGCCAATCCCTAAAAAACAAATACCAAATGTCATCTTTGATATAATGAGAGCAACTAAGAATAAAGCAGGGAGGAAGAGCAGGAAGAAACGATTAACATTAAACAGAGACATGAGGTGTGAGGGAAAGGGAGAGAAAAGGGGAATTGCATGGAAACGGAGGGAGACCCTCATTGTTATACTAAATTACATATAAGAGGTTGTAAGTGGAATGGGAAAATAAACAAGGTGAGAAATGAATTACAGTAGAAGGGGTAGAGAGAGAAGATGGGAGGGGAGGGGAGGGGGGATAGTAGAGGATAGGAAAGGTAGCAGAATACAACAGTTACTATTATGGTATTATGTAAAAATGTGGATGTGTAACCCATGTGATTCTGCAATCTGTACTTGGGGCAAAAAAGGGAGTTCATAACTCACTTGAAGCTAATGTATGCTAATGTATGAAATATGATATGTCAAGAGCTTTGTAGGGTTTTGAACAACCAATAAAAAAAAAAAGAAATTTCCGTCCAAATCCTGTACTCACTCTTCTTCCTAAACCTACCGACTATCTACCTAATCATACCGACTATCCCTTTTTGACTGTATGTTCTCTTCCTCATTCAATCATCCAATGTACAAGGTCCTATGCCATTGTAAATGGATTTATCTGAGACATCTGTGCAGAACCTAATTCAACACTACGTATCCCAATCAAGGGCCTAATGCCCTTCTGGGCTTCAAATCCTAGATTTCTGTTTTCATACATATATTTTACCAATATAATTTAATAAATATCGCAGGTTCCCAATACCATTATTCATCACGCAGAATGATTCCTAACCCAAATCGAACCTGTTATTAAACTAACCATACACTGTTCCCTCAATCTAACTTTACAGAAAAGCAGGGACAGAGTTGGTCTTACAATACAGGAGTGTAGGGAAACTTCCACCTGCTGAGAACCTCGAAGGTCCATGCAGAAATGATCCATGGAGAAGATGTAGGCAGCTATGAAGGACCTGAGGGAGGAAAAGTCAACTTCCATGGTAAACAACCTGGTCAGGATGAAGAGATGTGTCTGAATCAGCCTCTTTCATCTTAATGTAGAGAAGATGGACCAAACCAGGCCTGTGTGGAGAGCTGTTCCCGGGTGCCTATGGTTGATATACCATTCTAACTTGTGAAAATGTCAGAGCGAGTAGGTGCATCCTCCATCTCATGGGACCCTTAGAAGCAACTTTTAGGAAAAAGTTGTTGCCAAGGCTGTGACCTCATTTAGTTCCTGAAGGAAGTGACCTCACCTCACTTCCTTGGTGATGGAACTCTCTGAACTTGGGATACAGGAAGTCAGGCACCCAGAGCCAGTCCCAGTTCATGTCCCAGTGGTCAAACTTGTTTGGATTTTCCAAGGACAGAGACAGTCTTTCTTGGTACCTACTGATGTGAGGATGGCCTAATGCCAGGAAGGTCTGAGGAGGGGCCTTTCCTGAGAAAGAAGGTAGTGGCTCACCACTGGCTCCTAACAGCTTCACAGAGTTGGACACGGAGACCAGATCTGAGAGAGAACAGCCCATTATGGGGGAATATATTATGGCCCACCAGTCAAAGGACACTCCATATTTTCACAGACCTACTTGGGGGTCTGTGTGGGTGTGGGTGTGGGTGTGGGTTTGTGGTTTTGTCTCATGTTCTGAGAATAGGTAGGAAAGTCGTTTTGTTTGGTTTGGTGTGAATTGTTTCTAGTAAGTCTTTTGACAAGGCGAGTGTTTCTATGTCTGTCTATCCCACTGTGTCCGTGGTTGTAGACATTAGAAAAGAGAGCGCATCAATACATATGTCCTATCTAGTAGAAATCTTACCAGCGTTCATCCTGTCCTATTTATGAATGGTCTACGGCTTGCCATATGGATCGGCCACCCCTAATATCTTCCTAAGATCCTATTTTCTTTCTGAATTTTGGCCAAACTCCAGAATAGGCTCATGGTTTTGTGTCCAAGATATGCACCACCTTTAAGCTCTGTGACATGGCCATGTACTGGATAGCTGAAGGCAATGGTGAGCATCTCAGAAAACTCAGATATCAGTGTGATCAGGAAAGTCTCAGTGGAGAAACCCTGCTTTGGGCCTTTTGCTTACCTATTGTACTATTGCCCTTAATGTCAGGAAAGTCTTTGCCTCAGGCCACCCCTTTGTGAAGACTGAAGAGTTTTCAAATGGAAATGAATGGGCATCACCTTTGGCTCTTTGCTTAATTGCTTTGGAAAGGGATGTGTCTGAATCAGCTTCTTGGCCCTGTGTGAGGTTGTGGCTTAGATTCTCAGCACCTAATGGATCTAAAAAAATCCCATGTGTGCATCCAAAACCAAAATACCCATAAGAGCAGTCATTGTGGATGAAGTCTCTCACCTTCCTCTGTAAGGTTCCTGACCTCCATCTTTGAGAATAGGGATCCTTTGGGTCAAATGAGTTCTTCAAATCACTACAGAGGCTAGGCCATAGGTGCTTGGGTTTTCTCATGACCCCAATTAACATAAGGAATCTAAACCCCACAGTAATTAGGCCACAAAATGAAGAATCAGAGCAGTATAAAGGGCAGGCCTCTTTCATCACTTCTGGTTTACAGGAAGGGTCTCCCTGCCACACTGACTTTAAGCAAATGGGGGAAAGGGACCTTATTTTGGATACTGTCTTTGGCTTTGGCCCTCATGGAAACCTACAGCCTGAGGTTATGATTAGTGTCTATATGGAAGAAGATGAGGGCCATGTGGGAGTGTTTTGGTTTTAATTGTGGTCATTTTTGTTGCCGTTGGAAGAGATGACTGGGTCCACCTGGGCTTGAACACTGGTGTGATTCCCCTTAGAAACTGAGTTATGTAACTGACCTCAAAGAAGTATTGCCATGTATTGTGTTGGGATTTTAGGAGGCCACGCATGAGAGTCGCCCTTGGAAACTGAGATCAAGGCCCAGGGTGGCTTTCCACAGAGCACTGGGAATCTCAGGAAGGATATCACATGATTTTATTTTTAAAGAATTGGCAGAAATAGTTGCAAGTCAAAGCACAAAAGGATCACACATTGTAGACCTTAAATGCCTGGCTTAATGTGACCTTTTAGCCTGTCGTTGGGAATCATTGCCTGTTAGAATTCTCCAGAGATTTCATTGAAATAAGCTTCCTCTCCATTTCATGGTTCCTGAATGAATTAAACCCCACAGTGCCTCAAACTTCATCCTTGAAAAAAAGCTAGATAAATACCATTAAATTTTTGAAATTCCCATGAACAGGTGTCAGTGGAGAACCTTTGGATGTCTTATAGATGATCATGAGTGTACCAGACAATGCCTTGATTGACTGGGTTTCATGAAAATCATGTAGAACAGAGATGCCAGTAATTTGGAGCCCGATGAGTAGTCGGCCTAGAGCAGTGGAGTGTAGGTGTTTGTTAAAACATCTGTGATGGGGTCATGTGGATCTGCCTTTGGCTTCCAAATGGTTTGTGACTGACATGGTGCAGCCCCCATACCCTTGTATGTAAAGGCATCTTGTTATACGAAGAGGTTTCAGGGCAATGTTTAGAATCAGATTGCTATTGTCAAGGGGGCAAGCTATGTGGGATAGAAGCCTGGTTGGTGCACTCTCCTGCAGACCCTTAACCAACACACGTGACAGAACTCCCTCCAGCACTCTGTCCTAGTTGACCTCTTCGTATTTCGTGAAGCAAATACTAAACTCCCAATGCAGCTGCAAGAAACACCATGAAAAGTAGAGGAAGACCAAATGGCTTCAAAGTCCACACTGGGAGACACTTTGCCCCCAAATGGCAACAAATTACCTACAAAGAGAGAGTTCAGCCCTGCTGCCTCATGTTTATTGGAAAATAAGAAACCATGTGCTCCAGGTCACACAGATGCAGACCCATATTTGATGGTCTCACTACAAAGGAAGTTAAAACTCCTGACAACAACATATATTTCAAGTGCCCAACCTCAGAGGCAGTTTCTCAAGAAGTCTTTAGGCCAACAGAGCTCCATGTTTGTGGAGTTTTTACCATGTACCTTACTTTTCGAAACACCTCTACCACCTCCAAGGTTGTTAACTACTGAGAATTTTCCATTCCACATGTGTATTCACAGATTTTCTAACTCTTCTTCTCTTATTGTGTCTTACTTGGGGTGAAGGTAATGTCAAGGCATTGTTCTGAATAAGAGTGGGAAGACTTTTGGGTAGCACATATTTGCATAAACATTGGATTCATTTTCCAATTTTCTATTCGAAATACTGAATCCCTGACTGTCAGAGGTAGAAGGAATTCTATTCTCCTTCAAAGAATAGCCTGACACTTACAAGAAACAGCCACCAGGAGACATCCTGTCTGAGAGACATCCTGTAGCCATCTGTCTCCCTGAGACATCCTGCGGCCATCTGTCTTTCTGAAACTTCCTGAGGTTATCTCACCTTGTGAAGACATCTAGGAACTGCCGATAAGAGAGATTTCCCACATACAGCATACAAATACCCCTGTGTGAACAATAAAAGTTTGCAGCTTGATCAGAACTCCTGTCTTGCTGTCATCTCTCGTGTCTCTTGTCCCTTCATTCCTCCCTATCTAGGTTCGCTGCCCACGTTGATGTGTCCTGCCGGCTGGGACATCTGGCACCCACCGACTGGGGCTTGAGCTTTTGATTGAGGGGGACCCAGTCCTCCTGGAGGATTTGGTCAAGCGGAGCTTGCAATAACTGCAGAAGACACCACCGAGAGACAGATCCAGGAGGAGCGTGGGGATGACGCACGGTGATTGACCCACTATGGGACAAGCAGTTTCGTCACATGATTTGTTTTTTTCAGGCTACAAGGAGTCCTTGCAGACATGGGGGCGCGTGTTTAGAAAAAAGACTTAATTTTTTTTTTTCATACATAAGAGAGCAGTGTCCATGGTTTCCTCTTGAAAGGACCATTGATGGTAAAAGATGGCTTGGAGTAGGAGACTGTTTAAAAGATTATTATGTATCCTTTGGCCCAGAAAAAGTGCCTGTTCCCACGTTTTCTTACTGGAACTTAATTAATGAAATTCTTAAAAGTTCACCCTTTGACAATGGTACCTTAAAACTTGTTGAGGTTGGGGAAGAGGCTATGCAAATACTTCTCGTATCCCCTCGGCATGCCCATCAGTTAGTATAGACATAGACCCTTCTCAGGCTCCCCAGGACCATGGGAACCTTCCTGGTCCCCCTCAAAATACCACCCTAATGATTAAGGCTCCAATGGTTACCAACTGCCTTTATCCAGTTTTAAATTCCGGAGACTCATTGACCCCTGTAGAGGAGGCTACCTTGGAGAAGGAAGCAGCTCGCTACCATTCAGAAGACCCTGCACCTCTCAAGACCCTGCCACAGCCTATAGGACTTACACATCCAACCCCTCCTATATCCCTCCTGCCTTTTGTGCTCTGGCCCTTCAGGGTACAAATGCCCCCCCCCAGATATTTTTTCCCCACTTCCCTTGCCTAAACTGGCTCCTTTGTGAGCATCCTTCCAACATAGACAGGAACAGATCCAACCTTTAAAAGAATTAAGATCCCTTCACTCTGAGCTCTGTTCATTAGCCTTAGGTATGGAGTCAAAGTAACTGGCCTACAGTGATCTAATACAAAGGCGAAGCCACTCCATCAACCTGTGCTCGCCTTCCCAGTCACCACCAGTCAGATAGATAAGCCTGCCCAGGCTGAGGTCAAAGACTTAGACGAGGATCAAGAGGAGGAAGCGGAGAAATGGAATAAGGAGATCAGGACTCAGAGGATGAGGAGTTCAGCCCTAGGCAGGCAGGAACCCAGAGTCTACAAAAAATTAAGCCTGCATTTTCCTGAAAAACTTAAAAAGGCTTGTGCTCACTATGGCCCCTTTGCACCCTACATGTTGGCTTTATTAGAAAGCCACAGCACACAATGACTTACTCCCAATGATTGGAAATTTTTAGACCAAGCTACCCTCAGTGCCAGAGACTTTCTGTTATGGAATGCAGATTTCAAAGAGCACTGTCGGGAAACTGCTCAAAAAATTTTAACTAAGGCCTCCTCTAAGTCCGGGACTTATGTTAAGCTAGTGGGCAATGAGCCTTTTGACACTAAAACTAAACAGGCACATTTCCCTGCTGGACTTTTGATGCAGATTCAGATGGCTGGCTTACATGCTTGGAGACACCTCCCTCAAAAGCCTCGGCTACCACTTCCCTGGCAAAAATTCGACAAGGGCCCGACGAGCCTTATAGCGACTTTGTTCCCAGGCTTAACCTAGCTGTGGTATGCTTGCTTGGACCAAGTGAAAACAAAAGCTCTTTTGTAAAACATCTTGCCTTTGAAAACGCCAACCCGGCATGTCAGGATGTTCTTCAACCACATAAGGATAAAGGGAAACTTTCTGACTTTATTAGACTCTACGCAGGGGTAGGTACAGCTCATGCCATGGGTCTTGCCCTAGGTGCCACCTTTACCAAGACCTTTCACAATCCTGGCTCACGTACTTGCTTTACTTGTAAACAACCTGGCCATTTTGCACGCAAGTGTCCGACAGGCAAAGAAAGCCTAGGAATAGCATCTCCTTCAACTGGGGCTATACTGCCCCAAGCTACCCTTTGCCCTAGATGTCGTAAAGGTCATCACTGGGCCAGTGAGTGTAGATCTAAGACAAATGCCCTCAGACAGCCTATTTTTTCCTGCTTCTTGGGAAACTCCCTGCGGGGCCAGCCCCGGGCCACGACATCCCCCAGGAAAAAACCAGGGGCAATAAGATTTTTTCCCTTCCAAACTCCCAACCTACCTCAAAATTCTTCTCCACAATTGCTTCCCTCCAACTAGCCACTCCAGGCAGCGCAGGATTGGACATCTGTGCCACCACTGAAACTATATTAGACTCAATGCAAGGGCCCCAGATAATACCCACTGGAATTATGGGTCCCCCTCCATCTCATATCTGTGCCCTTATTTTTGGAAGAGCCTCTACTAACTTACATGGTGTTCAGGTCTTCCATGGCATTAATAATAATGACTTCACTGGAGAAAAAAAATACTGGCCACAGCTATTAATGGAGTTTTGGCCATCCCAGCAGGAACAAGTCTTGCACAATTAATACTCCTTCCCTTGAATCCAGGAGGCACTTAACCACCCAAACCTACCGCGGGGGACTGCCTCCTTGGGCTGCTCTGATGTAAATTGGGTTCAACCCGTTTCTCAAAATAGACCCACCATTTCCTTACTTATTGAAGGAAAGGAATTCCAAGGAATTCTAGATACTGGAGCTGATGCCACAATTATTTCTCAAAAATATTGGTCATCAGCTTGGGCCCTCACCCCATCCTTGACTGACCTTAAAGGGATAGGACAGTCAAAAAATCCTCTGGTCAGCTCTACGGCTCTTAGCTGGACTGATAAAGAGGGTAATAAGGGAATTGTCACTCCTTTCATTGTTCCTGACCTCCCTGTTAACCTATGGGCCCGAGATATTTTGAGTCAAATGGAAGTTATTCATGCCAGTCCCAATTCCATGGTGACTCATCAAATGCTTCGTATTTATTTTGTCCCTGGTATAGGCCTTGGGAGACTGAGACAAGGACTGGTTGAGCCAATAAAACCCATACAAAAAAGAAATACATATAGACTTGGGTATTCGGATTTTTAGTGTCAGTCTCTGACTCTCCTGTACCCCATGGAGATAAAATTATTTGGGAGACTCAGACTCTTGTGTGGTTGGATCAATGGTCCCTTACCCAAGAAAATTTGGAGGCTGCCTCCATGTTAGTGCAGGAACAGCTGGCAGCCGGCCATGTAGAGCCCTCAACCTCACCATCGAATACTCCAATTTTTGTTATCAAGTAAAAATCAGGCAAGTGGTGCCTTTTACAATATTTGTGTGCCATTAATAAACCTATGTGCCGAATAAGAGCACTACAGCCAGGCATTCCCACACCAGTGGCTATTCCCAAAAACTATTGTAAAATGATTATTGACTTAAAAGATTGTTTTTTTTTTTTTTACCATTCCTTTACATCCTGAGGATAGACACTATTTTGCCTTTAGTCTCCCTCACCTTAATTTTCAGGGCTCTATGCAGAGATTTCAATGGAAGGTTCTTCCCCAAGGTATGGCCAACAAACCCTAGTCTTTGCCAAAAATATGTTGCTCAAGCAGTAGACCCTGTGAGAGAGCTATGGCCACAAATTTATATTTTACATTATATGGATGATTTGTAATTGCTGCACCTAATAACCATGACCTTAATAATTGTTACTTGGACCTTTACAAAATCCTCACTACCTTGGGACTACAGATAGCTCCTAATAAGGTTAAAACACAGGACTGTTATACCTATTTGGTCCGTAAACTTCAAGATAATCAGATCCAAATTCCTAAGATACAACTATGGGTGGACCATCTTCACACCCTTAATGATTTTCAAAAATTACTGGGGAATATTCAATGGCTAAAAACATATTTAAAATTACCCACTTGTATACTTTTGTCCCTTAATGATATTTTGAGAGGTGATTCCCACCCCTCCTCCCCTCAAAAGCTTACTCCCGAGGCATGACAGGCATTAAACCAAGTCACAGAAGCCATTGCCAAACAGTTTTTTACAGAACATTCTTATAACCTTCCTCTGGTTCTGATTATTTTACACACTCCTCATACACCCACAGGAATATTTCGGCAGCGAAATACACATTTTAGAAATAAAGGCTGCCTTTGCTTTGGGTCCATTTACCCACCACATTCTCCAAGGTTATTACTGTTTTTCTTGCTCAGGTAGCTTCTATTATTTTTAAATGTCGTTTGCTATCTCGACAACATTTTGGCAAAGACCATGATAATATTTTAATTTCATATACTAAAGACCAAACCCAATTTTTACTACAGACAGAGAATGAATGGCGTATTGCCTTATTAGGCTTTTTGGGAACAATTGATAACCACCTCCCCAATGACGCCCTTTTATATTTTGTCCAGTTACATCCATTTATTTTTGCCAAAATTACTCAAAAGGCTCCCATTCCTCAAGTCCTTACTGTCTTTACAGACGGTTCCAGTAATGGCCGAGCAGTCTTTGTTGTCAATAACCAACCTAACACCTTTGATACTGTCTATCATTCAGCACAGTTTGTGGAATTGTTTGCCATAACACAAGTTTTTAAAACATTTCTTGATAATCCTGTTAATATTTATACATACAGTGCCTACATTGCTCATTCTGTGCCCCTGCTTCAGATTTCACCCACCATTAAGGCTTCTTCCAATGTGGCCCATCGGTTTCACCAGCTTCAGAAGCTAATTCAGGCCAGACAACACCCATTTTTCTTAGGACACATCAGGGCACACTCTGATCTTCCCAGCCCTCTAACACAAGGTAATGCCAAAGCTGATGCAGCAACTCGTTTCATCTTTTCAATTTTTGTTGGCTCCATTCAAAAGGCCACGGATTTACACAATCTTCACCATCTAAATTCCCAGAACCTTCGATAACTATGTAAAATTACCAGGCAACAGGCACGAGAAATAGTAAAAGCATGCCCTGGTTGCCCTGTCTCCCTCCCCATTCAACACTTGGGAGTTAACCCCCGAAGATTACTGTCCAATCAGTTTTGGCAAATGGATGTTACTCATTTTTCTGAATTTGGAAAAACCAAATATATACACGTTTCTGTAGATACCTTCAGCGGCCTTATTTTTGCATCACCACATTCTGGAGAGGCTATCAAAGATGTCCTTTCTCATCTTGTTTCAGTGTTTTCCGTAATGGGTAAACCAATACATATTAAAAAAAAAGATAATTGTCCTGCATATACCAGTGCCAAGTTTAAACAGTTTTGTGCTTCCTCGCAAATTTGTCATACTACTGGAATTCCATACAAGCCTCAGGCATTGTGGAACGTGCCCACCTTACCTAAAGACTTGGCTAACCCGCTTTAATGCTTCTGCGCTTGTATTTACCACTCACAGGCATCGGCTTAATCATGCATTATTTGCCCTTATTTTTCTTTCCCTAGACAATGAAGGCCATTCGGCTGCAGACTGACACTGGCAATCCTCGTCCAATTCTGTTCGCCCACCTGTTATGTGGCACAATCCTCTTACAAATAAATGGAAAGGCCCAGGTCCTGTCCTCATCTGTGGACGAGGCTCAGCTTGTGTTTTGGACCAAGAGCAAGCAGCCCCAAGATGGTTACCAGAACGCCTGGTTAAACAGGTTAATGGCTTACCTCAACACGGGGATGGAGGCCCTCACCCTGAGGACAAATTTTCCTCTTTTTCAGATGCAGCCAACAATCTGTGTGAGGATCCTACTTAAGGCACTTCTGCTGAACAGGATTGTACACGGAGGCTTTGGCCCTCCACCTTCCAACATCATGGAGTACCTTTTTGGCCCTCCCTGTGAACGCAAGGGAGGATCTTGGTCTCAGGCTCCCACTAGTTTGACCCAGACTGCTGACTGCGTGACTAAGGTGGCTTACCTCCGGGCCGAGGTTGACCATAAACTCAGAGGAGTTCATCAGCCTAAATTGGTATGTGTTAACAAGCCAAAGATTATTCCCCCTAGTACAAGTAATGCTCTCTAAAATTGTTCTGCAACTTGAACGCATACCCAAGCGATGCATGCCACTTGTTATGCGTCGGCCTCAATTTGTGTCAACAAGAAGGGAGAACAATTTTTTGAAGCCTCCCTAACTAAAACTCATGCAGCAGGAGGGACCACTATTCATTATACCCCCGTTCTTTTTGACCGGGGAGGAGAAGGCAAATACACCAAGCTACAGTCAGCTGGGTGCCAAGGCCCTGTTGGTAAACCCCCCTTCTGCCCCATTAAGGCACCTACAGGGGTCGCTGATGGTGGAGGATTCCCTTATGCTGTCAAGCATCCTCAGATAATCAAACTTTTGAAACCCCAAATCCCTGAGCTCACATATCATCTCTTAATATAGCCAAAATGCCAGCTCCCCGGTTTAGATAACAATATATTAGATATTTTGGAAACTACCTTCTCCTTGCTTAATAATTCCAACCCCACCTTTGCTGGTGATTGCTGGCTCTCCATGACAACAGGGGCAATCATGCCTATTGCAGTTCCTATTAATTCTATCATAGACGATGATAATACATGCCAACCCAGATTTCCTTTTAAAGTACAGTCTATAGGCACTTTTACAATATGTCTTTTAGGCGCGATGCAAAATAATACCTATGATATTGATGTTGGAGTTCCTTCCTTTGGAAATTGCTCAACAGTACAAAACTATTCCTCACCCACCCCATCTCTTTGTCCCTCCAATGGCACAGTTTTTATGTGTGGAGGAAACTCGGCCTTCCTGAGGCTTCCATCGAATTGGACCGTTGGCTGTGTTCTTGCCTTATTACTCCCTGATATAACTATTGTCCCAGGAGACAAAACTCTATGCATTCCTAGTCTAGACACCTTAGTCAAAAGACACAGGCGGGCAATACAGGCCTTACCACTCTTTGCCAGCCTTGGAATAACAGCTGCTGTGAACACAGGTACAGCTGGCTTAGGCATGGCTATACACTCTTAGCGTCGCCTGTCTCAACAACTTATAAATGATGTAAAAACTCTATCAGGAACCATTAAAGATTTGCCGGACCTAGTAGACTCCCTGGCAGAAGTGTTCCTTCAAAACAGAGAAGGCTTAGATTTACTGACAGCTAACCAGGGAGGTATTTGCTTGGCCTTAGGGGCACGATGCTGCTTTAATGCCAATAAATCAGTCATAGTACTCACTAAAATTAAGCAGCTTCAAGAATATCTAGAAAAGAGACGAAGGGAACTTTTTGAAAATCCCCTCTGGACTGGGTTTAATGGATTTCTACCCTACCTTCTTCCCCTATTAGGCCCTTTGTTGGGTTTACTTTTAATGGTGTCCATAGGACCCTGCATTATAAACAGGCTTGTACAATTTATTATAGAACAGATTAATATTTTGGCCTCTAAGCCCATACAGGTCCACTATCATCACCTGGAGATGGAAGACCATGCTGCCAACATTTAAAAGGATGTTCTACCCTTCTCACAGGCTTATTTCTTAAGTTTACATCCCCACAGATCTCTCTTTCTTACATTAAACTATAAGTAACAGCTCTTACCAACCATCTTCTGCCATTGCCATAAGGGTTCGTCCTCCATGGGCCCCTTCACTTGGGGGGGGGATGCACCCATGGAGTGAGGACGTTAGGCCATAATAACGGAGGATGCAGGATGGACTGCAGGAGGATGGATCCACGGATACCAAAACAGAAGACCTCTTAGTGACACGCTCTGGTGCATGGCGGTCGGCATGCTTCCCTTTTAAAGCCTTCTCCTCCAAAAATATGCCAAGGCCACCACGAAATCTTGTAAACATGCTCTCTCGATTCAGGAGATATTCAAAGGCCTGCTAGAGAAACAGAGCCTCTATCACCCCCTAAAACATTGGCCGGTAAGGTATGGTCAAATATTTTATATAAGAAAGGGGGAGAGGTCAGGGGCTAGAAGGAAGTTCTCCTTCAAAGTATAGCCTGACACTGAAAAGAAACAGCCCCCTGGGAGATATCCTGCCTGGGAGACATCCCGCAGCCATCTATCTCCCTGAGACATCCTGCAGCCATCTGTCTTCCGGCAACATCCTGAGGTTATCTCACTTTCTGAAGACATCCAGCAACTGCCGATAAGAGAGCTTTCCCATCCACAGCATATAAATTTCCATGTGAGAACAATAAAAGTTTGCAGCATGATCAGAACTCCAGTCTTGCTGTAATCTCTCGTGTCTCTTGTCCCTTCATTCCTCCCCAAATAAGTTTCTTGCCCACGTTGATGTGTCCCGCCGGCCGGGACAACTGACACTAACCCATACCCTACTACACTCTGACAACTAATCCTAATATGATGGAGAAAAATAACCCAAACAGAATAGAAATACAAGCAGTTCAGAGGAGGCATGGTGTATATTTGGACTTGCCTTTTGCATGATATAGTGTAGGTGTTATAAATCTAGTTAACAACACCTACTATCTTCCTAAGCTCCTGTTTTCTTCCTGAATTCTGGCCACTCTCCAGAATAGGCTCATGGTTTTGTGTCCACGATATGTACGACCTCCAAGCTCTGTGACATGGCCATGTACTGGATAGCTGAAGGGAATGCGAGCATCTCAGAAAACTCAGATATCAGTGTGACCAGGAAAGTCTCAGTGGAGAAACCCTGCTTTGGGCCTTTTGCTAACCTATTTGCCTGTTGCCATGAATGTCAGGAAGGTCTTTGCCTCAGGCCAGCCCTTTGTGAATCCTGAAGAAAACTGTTTTCAAATGGTAATAAATGGGCATCACCTGTGGCTCTTTGCTTAAATGCTTTGGAAAGGGATGTGTCTGAATCTGCCTCTTTGCCCTGTGTGAGGTAGTGGCTTAGATTCTCAGCACCAGTTGGATCTAAAGAAAAATCCAATGTGTGCATCCAAAACCAAAATGCAAAAAAGATCAGTCATGGTGTATGAAGTTTCTCACCTTCCTCTTTTAGGTTCCTAACCTCCATCAAGTGAGAATAGGGATCCTTTGGGACAAATGAGTTCTTTCATGCCCTCTAGAGATGATTGGGTTTTCTCATGACTCCAAATCACATGAAGAAACTATACCTGACAGTCAGTAGGCCTCAAATTGGAGAAGCAGAGCAGTATTAATGGCAGACCTATGTGATCAATCCTGGTTCACAGAAATGGTGTCCAGGCTACCCTGAGGTTAGGCAAATGAAGGGAAAGAGACCTTATTTTGGAAACTCTCTTTGGCTGTGCCATTCATGGAAACATCCAGCCAGAGGTTATGATGAATGTATATATGGAAGAAGATGAGGGCCTTGGTGGAGTGTTTTGGTTTTAATTGTGGTCATTTGTGTGGAGTTTGGAAGAGATGACTGGGTCCACCTGGGCTTGAACTCTGGTTGATTTCCCTCAGAGACTGAGTTCAGTGACTGACCTCAGAGAAGTAATTGCTTTGGAAAGGGATGTGTCTTAATCAGCCTCTTGGCCCTGTGTGAGGCTGTGGCTTTGATTACCAGCACCGTATGGATCTAAAAATGATCCCATGTCTGCTTCCAAAACCAAAATGGCCAAAATTGCAGTCATTGTTGATGAAGTCTCTTGCCTTCCTTTGTAAGGTTCTGAAAGAATAAAAGAAATTGAAATTGAAACGTAAAGAAACAGGTTCTGTAAAGTTTCCAGGCTGCACGCAGAACCTGAAATTCCTGTGGCAGTTAAGACAATTCCCAGAACTACCCATTAGATGTGTGTTGAAATCTTCCCTGACCACCTAGTTACTTAACAACCTCTTCCCCAAAACCGTGCAGCTAAGCACATATACATCTCAGGGCTTCAACCAATCAGTTTAAATGTATACCCCTTCTCAGGGCTGACCAATCACCCCCTGCCTGAACTGTTCCCACCAATGAATGTGCAAATCATGTTTTAGAGTTGTTATTTGATTTTCCCACAGTATACGGTGATTTGCTAAAGGAAGTTAGGATGTATGTTAAGTCCCTGCCCTCTCTAAAGAATGTATATAAAATCTGCTCATGTTTTTCTTGGGGCTCTTTGTTTTTTTGCTCCTCTGAAGTGAGCTCTGAGCCCCAGCATGCTGGACCCCCAATAAACCCTTTGCTGTTTCATGAGAAATTCTCTTGGTGGTCTTTTCCTCCGATGTTCGGCCCACCTTTTCATCTGGAGGCCCTAGCTGAGAAATCCAGCAGTGAGGAACAAAAGACCCCAATGGACTCCTTTCAGAGTAATTCAGGTGCCTCTTTCTGGTTTCGGGTTTCAGGTTAGGGCTTGGCAAAATGGTTGTCGGTGAAGAACATTAGCTCTCTGCGATGGTGGCTGACAGATGTGTCACAGAGTCACAGGCCACGTCCCTGGGGGAAACTCCAGAGGACTCGGGAAATTGAGGATTAGTAGATTCCTCAACTCGGTTATTTTTTGCTTCAGGATTCGGTTTTCCAGCCCATCAGGTTTTGCTGGCTACTCAGTTTTGTTCATTGTCAGGAACTCATGTTGAGTTTACTGTCTGTCTTTATTGTCTAACCCATCAGGTTTGGCCAGTTACTCAGTTCTAATCTTTTTCTTGGACTCATGTTAAACGTTTACTGTTTGTCTTTGTCTGTGTCACGTTTGTGTATTCACTGTCCCTGTTTGAGTAACTCCCATTATGGGACATTATGGGACAAAGCACTTCCATGCCTCTGTCCCTTAACCTTGATCATTGGACTGATGTTCGCTCAAGTACCAAGAATCTTTCTTTTTCAGTAAAATGCCGGATCTGGCAGACTCTCTGTGCTTCAGAATGGCCCATCCTAGGAGTTGGATGGCCCCGAGAAGAATCCTTCCACTTCCCTCTAATCTGAAAAGTCAGAGATATTGTCTTTCACCGGGGCCACTTGGCCACCCAGATTAACAGCCATATACCCCTTCCCCCACGATCTTATCATTCCAACATTCTGCTCCTCCCCCTCTTCCCTCCATTCTGAGTCACAAGACTGGACACTCCTCTCTCTCCTTATCCTCTACCCTCGCTCCCCAACCCACAACATGTTCCAGATGATCCTCCCGCCGCTGACTCAGCCTCTCCGCCGCTAGAGGCAATTGGGCCAGACCCAAGCCCTCCAGGGGACTTCCCCGCAGCAGCAGCAGACCCTGCTCCCCTGAAGGAAGCTGGGTCACCTAAAGGAACCCGCAGGAGATAAATAATATAAAACTCGGAAGCCCCAGTGATGCTCCCTCTCTGTCCCTATGGGCCCATGAACCGACCCAACTGGGACCCCAACACCTTTGAATGTAGGTAGCATCTGTCCACTTATCGCCGTTCTCTAATAGTGGGTCTCTGAGCGGCTGCCACAGGGCCGACTAATTTGGCCAAGGTAAGAGAGATTATCCAAGGGCCTAATGAGTCTCCTTCTATGTTTCTGGAGAGAATTATGGAAGCGTATAGAAAATATATTCCTTTTGATCCTCAGGCAGAAGACCAAAAGCCATCTGTTGCAATGGCCTTTATCGAGCAGACTGCCCTAGATATTAAGAGAAAGTTACAACGTCTAGATGGATTATAAGATATGACCTTAAGAGATTTAGTCAGAGAAGCTGAGAAAGTATATTATAAGAGAGAAACTGAGGAGGAAAGGGAATAGAGGAGAGAGAAGGAAAGGGAACAAAAGAAGGAGGAAAGAAGCAAATGGCAGAGTAAAGCATTGCCTAAGGTTCTGGTCACAGCAGCAAATAGGCCAGAAGTTAAAAAGCAGGGATACATAAAGGCATACCTGGGCCCACGCCAAAGGCTGCCGTTGGCCTCAAATCAATGTGCCCACTGTAATAAAAAAGAACACTGGGCCAAAGAGTGCCCCCAAAAGAAGCAGCCACGCCAGCCCACCTTGCTGACTCTAGAAGAGGACTAGGAAATTCGGGGCTCAGATCCCCTCCCCCAGCTCAGAGTAACATTTGAAGTTGAGGGGAACACAGTGAACTTTGAAGTGATTACAGGAGCAGTATACTCAGCCCTTAAGACTTCACTGGCCCCCCTATCAATTAAATCGTCCCTAGTTCAAGGGGCTAATGGCAGTAGATATCAGGCTTGGAAAACTAAGATGAATATGGACCTCGGAAAGGAAAAAGTCCACCACTCTTTCCTAGTAATATCAGAATGCCAGGCCCCATTGATGGGCAGAAATATGCTTACCAAACTCTGGACTAGAATAACCTTTAACCCTAATGGTCCCCAAGTGGGGGTTCTAAAGCCTGCAGTATTAACTCCCATAGTAACATCTTTGACTATGTCTGTAGAAGATGAACATCAACTCTTCGCGCCCCCTAGGACTGATCAAACAGGCAAACTACCCCAGAAATGGATAAAAGATTATCCTAATGCCTGGGCAGAAACTGCTGGGTTAGGTCTAGCCATCAACAACCTCCAATAGTAGTAGAATTAAAAGCCTCTGCGTCTCCAATTAGTGTTAAACAATATCCTCTAAGCAAAGAAGCTAAGGATGGGATAAGGCCCCATATTCATAAATACCTGGGTCTTGGGGTCCTAAGGTCCTGTCAATCAGCCTGGAACACCACCCGGTACCAGTAAGAAAGCCAGGAACTGGGGACTACCGTCCTGTTCAAGACCTAAGAGAGATAAACAACAGAGTGCAGGACATTCACCCCACAGTACCCAATCCATATAATTTGCTTAGCACTCTGAATCCGGAGCAGAAATGGTACACTGTGCTGGACTTAAAAGATGCTTACTTCTGCTCGCCTCTACATAAGGACTGTCAGTTGCTGTTAGCTTTAGAGTGGATAGACCCAGAACCTGGAACATCTGGCCAACTAACCTGGACTAGACTCCCACAGGGGTTCAAAAAATCCCCCATTCTCTTTGATGAAGCCCTCCACAGAGACATCAATGACTTCAAAACTGCACACCCCAAAGTCACCCTACTCCAATAGTCGATGATCTTCTACTGGCAGCCAACACCAAGGAGACCTATGAGTCTGGGACCCAAGCACTATTATTCGAGCTTGCTCGACTTGGATATATGGCTTCTGCCAAAAGGCCCAAACTTGTCAGCAAGAAGTAATCTTCCTGGGTTATTCTCTTAGGGGTTGCAAACGATGGCTCCCTGAGCCCAGAAAAAAAACCGTTTTGCAGATACTGCCCCCATCTAATAAGAGAAAACTCAGAGAGTTTCTTGGGACTGCCAGCTTTTGCAGGTTATGGATTCCTGGGTTCGTATCTCTGGCTGCCCCTTTATACCCGCTGATAAAGGGGGATGCCCACTTCCAATGGACCCCTGAGCACCAACAAGCTTTTGATAATGTCAAAAAAAGGTGCTGCTATCTGCTCCGGCCTTAGCACTCCCAGATGTAGAAAACCCTTCACTCTCTATATGGAGGAAAAGAAAGGAATAGCACGGGGAGTGCTCACTCAGTCTTTGGGACCTTGGAAAAAGCCAGTAGCGTATTTATCCAAAAAACTGGACCCATTGGCTAGCGGGTGGCCCCATTGCTTAAGTGCTATAGCAGCGGCAGCCCTTCTAATAAAAGATGCTCATTAATTAACGTTGGGACAGAAGCTAACCATTATAGCCCCCCATGCCCTGGAGAGCATCATCTGTTAGCCTCCAGAGAGGTGGCAATCAAACTCCAGAATAAACCACTACCAGAGCCTCTTGCTTGACAAAGACAGAATAACGCTGGGACCCCCTGCTCCACTCAACCCACCTACACTGCTGCCAGAAGAATCATCAGGACCCGTCACTCATGAGTGTCAACACATACTGGCAAGGAAACCAGTATACAACAAGACTTGAAGGATCAGCCACTGCCTCGCCCTGAAGTCGTATGGTTTACGGATGGCAGCAGCTTCCTCCAAGATGGTAAGCGGCGGGCTGGAGCAGCAGCAGTTAGCAAAACTGATTTCATCTGATACTCTGGTCTCCCAGAAGGGACATCAGTCCAAAAAGCAGAACTGATTGCCCTTATGAAAGCATTGAAAGTAGCAACAGGGAAAAGGGCCACCATATAAACTGATAGCCACTATGCATTTGCCACTGTTCATATGCTCGGGACTATTTACCAACAATGCGGGCTATTAACCTCTGCCGGGAAAAAAATAAAAAATAAAGATGAGATCCTCCACCTTGGCTCAGCAGTGCAGGGCCATAAGGAACTAGCTATAGTGGACTGTCCCGGGCACCAGAAGAGAAACAACCCTGTGGCAGTTGGAAACAGAAGGGCAGATGAGGAAGCTTAATTGGCAGCCCTAAACGGAGTGACTCTGTTAACTTTTTCCACACCGGGGGGAACAAAATTCAGGAGACTTGGCCGCCCCGGAACATTCAGGCAACTTATCATCTGAGGAGACAGATACAGAAATCTGGGACCCTACAGAGCCAAGTTTACAATTTCAAAAAGCCCACCTTTATGTCAAAGACGTACACCAGCTCAACCACTTAGGCTCAAAGAAGTTATAGGCACTCTTAAAGGACCGAAGAAAGGACTTATTATTGACTGACTCAAAGAGGAAAAAAATAGCTGAGCAGGTGACTAGAGCTTTTCAAGTCTTCCAATTAGTTAATACTTTCCCATCCAAGATTCCTGCAGGGAAGCGCATACGAGGAACCAGACCAGGACAATTCTGGGAAGTGGACTTTTCTGAAATTAAGCCAGCAAGGTATGGACTTAAATATCTCCTAGTCTTTGTAGATACTTTTTCAGGATGGGTCGAAGCCTTCCCCATGGAGAAAGAAACAGCTCAGATGGTGGTCAAAAAGATCCTAGAAGACAGTTTTCCAAGGTTCGGCCTGCCTAAGGTAATAGGGTCTGATAACGGACCGGCATCCGTGGCCCAGGTAAGTCAGGGATTTTCCAGGACCCTGGGGCTTAATTGGAAGTTATATTGTGCTTATAGACCCCAGAGCTCAGGACAGGTAGAAACGATGAATAGAACCATCAAAGAGACTTAACGAAATTAATCTTGGAGACCGGCATAAAAAATTGGACTATGCTCCTACCTCATGTACTTTTTCGTGCAAGAAATACCCCTCCGCCCGTTTGTGTAACCTCACCCCTTATGAAATTCTCTACGGTGCCCATCCTCCATTAAGGGACCTAACCCCAACTCTTAGATTAATGATTCCTTTCACACACCCTTGCTAGACAGACTTAAAGCCCTTGAACAAACCCAGCACCCAGCGATACCTGTGGAAACAGTTGGCCACTGCTTATCATCCTGGAGACGAGGGAACTCCACATCGATATCAAGTGGGAGACTTCGTCTACATGAGACAGTATCGGGTGTCATCCCTGGAACCCTGCTGGAAAGGACCATACCAGGTGCTGCTTATAACACCTACAGTGGTGAAAGTGGATGGGATCACTTCCTGGATCCATGCCTCCCATCTCAATCCTGTGCCCTGTCCATACTCTGGCTGGAAACTGGAACAGACTGGTAACCCTCTCAAGTTGCATGTCTGTGGTGTGGGTAGGGCTATGGATTCTTCCCCTGACCACCAGCAGTCCTAATCCCCATCGCCTGTTCAGCAACAATGGCAAGTTATAAATCCTACTGGGCAAGTAGTGTGGTCTATTTCACATACAGCCCCCTTATGGACTTGGTGGCCATCTCTCCACCCGGACATTTGTCAGCTTGCCATAGGCCTCTCTGACTGGGATCTCCCTGACATAGTGGACCCCACACAGATCCCACTAAAGCCCAAACCAGGGCAACATAGACCAACTTACCCCATGAATTATTGATGTCATCTCCCCAGCTCAGGTGTAAACTAGCCAGTCTTGTTTATTAAGTGTGCCCAGCTGATTTCTGAAATCGCAAACAGGCCAAAACCTGTGGAGGACCCAGTGACTTTTATTGTAGATCTTGGGGTTGTGAACACACGGGAGCTACATTGTGAAACCCAAACTCCCCAGACAGTATGATTCGGTAGGATGAAATGACATCTGGATTGATCCCAATAAATGTGCCGCTATCCAAGTGGTGTCAAAAACTTGCTGTGGAAAAAATAGTCTATGTTACCCCCTCAATATAACTTTCACTTCCAAAGGAAGGGGCTACCTCAGAACAACATGGCCTATGGGAAATACTTGGGGAATGCGATTCTATATTAATGGCCCTGGTTATGACTTTGGTCTCTGGTTCACCATCCGGCTTAAAAAGGAAGAAAATCCCACAGCAATAGGGCCCAATCCATTCAAGTCAGGAATTAAGCCTCCTAAACCTCCCATGCCTAGATCTACCAAAACCCCTCTACCATCTCATACTTCGCAGTTTCCGTCTTTGCCTACTTCCCCAGTCCAGAGTACAGCTGACTCCTCCCCCTGGGAACTAATTAAAGGAACCTTTATGGTACTGAACTCCACACAGTCAGAACTCCTTGCATTTCAGCCCAGGTATTTGACAGCTCTGTACATTATTGTGTAATGGTGCAGATACCCCCCAGGGTGCTCTATCATGATCCAGAATCCTTTGAAGGTCTACTAGGTGGACAAACAACCCGATTTTGCCGGGAGCCAGTGTCCCTTACTCTAGCCATCCTATTGGGGCTAGGAGCTGCTGCAGGAGTGGGTACAGGAACAGCTGATATGATCCATGGGTCACAACAAATGGCCTGATTAGAAACAGCAATAAATCAAGACTTGAAGACGTTAGAGACCTCCATCACAGTTTTGGAGGAATCCTTAACCTCTCTCTCTAAAGTTGTTTTACAGAACAGGTGAGGATTAGACCTCCATTTAATAAGGGAGGGGGGCCTCTGTGCTGTACTGAGAGAAAAATGCTGTTTTTATGCTGACCATACTGGAGTTGTAAAATAATCCATGAGTAAATTGAGAAAATGCCTTGAAGAGCACCAGAGAGAAAGGGAGATTCAACAAGTGTGGTTTGAATCATGGTTTACCTTGTCCCCCTGGTTAACTACACTCCTATCAGCCTTAGCTGGACCCCTGATCATGCTTATGGTGTTGATAACTGTGGGACCTTGATTGCTTAACCTCATAGTTTCCTTTCTCCAGGCTCAGATTGGGCAGGTAATACTCATGGTAATCAGACAGAAATACACTTCACTGGCAGAAATAGAATGTGAGACCCCACAAAAATTATGATTCATTACTTTTAAAATTAAAAGTAGGCAGAAAAAGGAGAAATGAAAGAATTAAAGAAATTAAAATTGAAACGTAAAGAAACAGGTTTTGTAAAGTTTACAAGCTGTGCTCAGAACCTGAAATTCCTGTGTCAGTGAAGACAATTCCCGGAACTGCCCATTAGATGTGTTGAAATCTTTCCTGACCACCTAGTTACTTAACAACCCCTTCCCAGAAACCGTGCATCTCAGCACTTATACATCTCAGGGCTTCAACCAATCAGTTTAAATGTATACCCCTTCTCAGGGCTGACCAATCACCCCCTGCCCGAACTGTTCCCGCCAATGAATGTGCTAATCATGTTTTAGAGTTGTTATTTGATTTTCCCACAGTATATGATATTTGCTAAAGGAGGCTATGATGTATATAAAGTCCCTGCACTGTCTAAATATTGTATATAATCTCTTCTCAAGTTGTTCTCGGGGCTCTTTGTTCTTTCCTCCTCTGAAGTGAGCTTTGAGCCCCAGCATGCTGGACCCCCAATAAACCAATTGCTGTGGCATGAGACAATAGGTGCTTGGGTTTTCTCATGTCTCCAAATCACATAAAGAATCTATACCTGACAGTCAGTAAGCCTCAAATTGGAGAAGCAGTGCAGTATTAGCGGCAGGGCTATTTGATCACTCCTGATTCAAAGGAAGGGTGTTCAGGCCACCCAATGCCCTTCTGGACTTCAAATATTACCTAGATTTCTGTTTTCATACTTATATTTCACCAGTATATTCTTGTAAATATCGCAGGTTCCCAATACCATAATTCATCCTGCAGAATGATTCCTAAACCAAATCGAACCTGTTATTACCCTTAACCATGCAATATTTCCTCAATATAACTTAACAGAAGAACAAGGATATTGTTGGTCTTACAATACAGGAATGTAGGGGATCTTCCTCCTGCTGAGAACCTCAAAGTTCCGTGCAGAAATGATCCCTGAAGAAGATGTAGACACCTATGAAAGACCTGAGAGAGCAAAAGTCAACTTCCATGTAAAACAACCTGGTCAAAATGAAGGGATGTGTCTGAAAGCCTCTCTCTTCTTAATGTAGATTAAATCGACCAAACCAGGCCTGTGTGGAGAGCTGTTCCCGGGTGCCTATGGTTGATATACCATTCTATCTTGTGAAAGTGTCACAGGAAGTATGGGCAGCCTCCATCTCATGGGACCCTTGTAAGCAACGGTTAGGAAAAAGTGGTTGCCAACCCAGTGACCTCATTCAGTTCATGAAGGAAGTGACCTATCACACTTCCTTGGTGATGGAACTCTCTGAACTCGGGATCCAGGAAGCCAGGCACCCAGAGCCAGTCCCAGTCCCAGTCCCAGTGGTCTCATTTGTTTGGATTTACCAAGGACAGAGTCAGTCTTTCTTAGTACCTACTGAAGTGAGAATGGCCAAATGCCAGGAGAGCTCTGAAGAGGGGCCTTTTCTGAGAAAGCAGGTAGTGGCTCAAACATGGCTCCTGACAACTTCACAGAGTTGGCAAAGAAGTCCAGGTCTGAGATAGGACAGGCCATTTTGGTGGAACATAGTATGCCCCACCAGTCAGAGGACACTCAGGATACTCACAGACATACTTGGGGGAAGGAGATTCCGTTGTGGGTGTCTGTGTGAGTTTGTGGTTTTGTCTCATGTTCTGAGAATAGGTAGGAAAGGCGGTTTGTTTGTTTAGACTGGAATGTTTCTAGAAAGTCTTTTGACAACGCGAGTGTTTCTATGTCTGTGTATCCCACTGAATCCGTTTTTGTAGACATTTGAAAAGAGAATTCATCAATGTTTGTGTCCTGTCTAGTAGAAAGCTTCCCAGCATTCATCTTGCCAAATTAAAGAATAAAGAGCTGCTTGCCTTATGGATGGGCAACACCTATTATCTTCTTAAGTTCCTCTTTTCTTCCTGAATACTGGCCACTCTCCAGAATAGCCTCATGGTATTATTTCCAAGATATGTACCACCTCCAAGCTCTGTGACATGATCATGTACTGGATAGCTGAAGGGAATGAGAGCATCTCAGAAAACTCAGATATCAGTGTGACCAGTAAAGTTTCAGTGGAGAAATACTACTTTGGACTTTTGCTTACCTATTGTTCTGTTGTCCTGAATGTCAGGAACGTGTTTGCCTCAGGCCACCCCTGTGTGAAACCTGAAGAAATCAGTTTTCAAATGGAAAAGGATGGGCGTCACCTGTGGCTCTTTGCTTAATTGCTTTGGAAATGGATGTGGCTGAATCAGCCTCTTTGCCCTCTGTGAGGCAGTGGCTTAGATTCTCAGCACCTGATGGATCTAAAGAAAGTTTCCAAGTGTGCATCCAAAACCAAAATGGCCAAAAGAGCAGTCATTGTGGATGAAGTCTCTCGCCTTCCTCTGTAAGCTTCCTGACCTCCATCAAGTGAGAATAGGGATCCGTTGGGTCAAACCAGTTCTTCAAAGCTCTGCAGAGGCTAGCCAATAGGTGCTTGGGTTTTCTCAGGACACCAATTCACATAAAGAATCTATACCAGTCAGTTGGCCTCAAACTGGAGAAGCAGAGCAGTATTAAATAAGGGCTATTTGATCACTCTTGGTTCACAGGAATGGTGTCTAGTCCACTCTGACTTTAGGCAAATGAGGGGCAAGGGAGCTTATTTTGGACACTGTCTTGGGCTGCGCCCGTCATGGAAACCTCCAGCTAGAGGTTATTCAGAGTGTCTATGTTGAAGAAGATGAGGGCCATGTGGGAGTGTTTTGGTTTTAATTGTGGTCATTTGTTGGTGGTTAGAAGAGAATCCTGGGTCCACCTGGGCTGGAATTCTGGTGCGATTCCCCTTAAAGACTGAGTTCTGGAACTGACCTCAGGGAAGTATTGCCATTAATTGTGTTGGGATTTTAGGCGGCCATGCATGAGAGTCGCCATTGGAAACTGAGATCTAAGCCTGGGGTGGCTATTCACCAAGCACTGTCAATCTCAGCCAGGACATCACATGATTTTATTCTGAAAGACTTGGCAGCCATTGTTGACAGTCAAAACACACATGGACCTCACATTGTAGACCTCAATGGGCCTGGCTTCATGTGGCCTTTTGGCCACTCTTTGGGAAGACTTGCCTCTGAAAATTCTCCAGAGTTTTCCTTGAAATGTGCTTCCTAAAAATTTAATGGTTCCTGAATGAATTGAAACCAACAGTTTCTCCAACTTCATCTTTGAAAAATGTCTAGATAAATACCATGAAATTTTTGAAATTTCCACGACCAGGTGGCACTGGAGAACCTTTGGATGTCCTGTTGCTGATCAAGAGTGTACCAGACAGTGCCTTCCTTGACTGGGTTTCATGAAAATGGTGTAGAACAGAGCTGCCAGTATGGTGGAGCCTGCTGAGTAGTGGGCCCAGAGCTCTGGTGTGCAGTTGTGTGATAAAACATCTGTGGTGGTGTCATGTGGATCTTACTTTGGCTTCCAAATGCTTGTGACTGACATGGTGCAGCCAGCATACCTTTGTATATTAAGCCATCTTGTTAGATGGAGAGTTTTCAGGGCAATGTTCAGAATCAAGTTGCTACGGTCAAGGGGGCAAGCAATGTGGCGTAGAAGCCTGGTTGGTGCATTCTCCTGCTGACCCTTACACACCACACGTGACAGAACTCCCTCCAGCACTGTGTCCCAGTGGAACTCCTTGTATTTTGTGAAGCAAATACCAAACTCCCAGTGCAGCAACAAGAAACACAACAAAATTGGAGAATGACCAAATGGCTTCACAGTCTACATGGAAAGATTCTTAGACCCCAGTGGCCACAGTAAACCCACAAAGAGAGAATTCAGCACTGCTACCTCATGTTCATTGGAAAATAAGAAACCATGTCCTCCATGTAACAGATGCATACACAGCTTTGATGGTCTCACTAAAAAGGAAGCTAAAGCTCCTGAAAACAACATATATTTCAAGTGTACAACCTCAAAGACAGTTTCCCAGATGTCTTGAGGCCTGCACACTTCCATGTTTGTGGAGTTTTTACAGTCTCCATTACTTTTGGAAACTCCTCTACCACCTCCAGTGTTGTGAACTCCAGAGCATTTTCCATTCCAGATATGTATTCCTAGATTTTCTAACTCTTCTCCTCTAATTGTATCATACTTGGGGCTAAGGTAATGTCAAGGCATTGTTCTGGATGAGAGTGGGAAGATTTTTTGTAGCACATATTTGCATACACATTGGATTCATTTTCCAATTATTCATTCAAAATACTGAATCCCTCATAGTAACCCACTCCCTACTAGACTCTGACTACAAATCCTATTATGATGGATAAAAATAGACCAAACCAAATTGAAATACAAGTAGTTCAGAGGATGCAAGGTTAACATTTGGACGTTCCTTTTGCATTATATATGGTAGGAGTTTTAAATCTAGTCATTTTTTTGTTGAAACACTTCTCCATGTGTTTTTAAAGTTAACAAATATGTGAATTCATGTCTCCATTTCTCTGTAGCCTATTCAGCACATATATTTTTATATGCACATATAGAATCCTACCTGGTACCACACGTACATTCTTGTGAGGTGGCTCACTTGGCAGATAAAAATTGTGAGAAGAGATCACTCCTGTTAAACACTGTTGAAACTGAAAATTCAACCTATGAGTGAGTATCCTAGCTGAACAACATTATACATAAATTCATGTTCAGTAAAATGAATATTTTTAGATCTGTGGATGATATATATTTCATGGTGAATTTCATTTGGCTTGTATATTAATACTTTTTAATTTCTGTGTGTGTATTTTAATGTATATATATATATATATATATATATATATATATATATATATATACACTCTCCAGAGTTTTCAAAATATGAAATAAATGTATCTTATTATGTACTCCCTAAATTCATTAATATTTAAGTGCGTATTTATAATCAACTTTTCATAAGATTATTCTAAGACATATTCATCCTCCTGAAATACGTATTTGTTTCCTAGTACTGAAAACTAAGTTAAGTGAATTGTGCATACATATCCTAATATTTTTACACTAATTGACCCAGGTTAATATAAATGCAAGTAGATTTCTATAGGACATGATGTGTATTTTGACGTTCATTTTTTTTCAACACTTGTACATTACTATTTCCTCAGTTTATGCACATCATAAGATATATATTTCATCCACAAGTTCACAAATTTAAAGGCTTTTGTTTCACTTTCAATCACTTCCTGCTTCAGAACACATGTATTCCTCCAGGTTACATGACTGGTCTTTTCATGAGACTTCTTTCCAAACACATTATTTTCGATTTCCACAATTACTTTTGAAGCAAAACTCACACATTCTTCATGATAAACCATAACCCTAATATTACCATTAGATGTATAACTGGTTTGAATGAATGGATATATATCAATATAAGGTTTCCTGTATATTTTCAGATATCAATTTGAACCATTATTTAAGTTGGAACCAGTTATATTATTTATTCACAGTATGGTCTATTCATGCATTATTTCTATATTCATAGACACAGTGTACACCTATTTGTATTCAAAATACTAATTTACACGTCTTCAAAATACTGTTCCTAGAAATGGTGAAAGAAATACTCATGTCACCTGATCTACATATACATTTTATCACAGTAATATTCTGGAAACAAAAAGCAAATGCCACACTTATGATTGTACTAAAGCCTAAATGGAAATTGAACATGGATTACTAAAATCATCCATGTCCAGTTTGCCTATTGCTCTCAAATGTGGATCCTATTGGTGACTACATATTTGTTTCTTCCTAAGATTATATATTCAACCTCAAACCTGTTGAAAATGTCTAATCCTATTACTCACCTTATACTTTGCCTGATTTCCTAATGTCTCTATTGATATATATTTTCCCCAGTTCATCATTGTGACTGCCTCTTAACATGTGCTGACATTTACATTCACTCTCTACATGAAACCCTATTGCTAAAGACCATTTTGTCCAAATCCTATACTCACTCATCTTTCTAAAACTACCGTCTATCTTTCTAATCCTACCGACTATCCCTTTTTGACTGCATGTTCTCTTCGACATTCAATCATCCAAGGTACAATATCCTATACCATTGTATATTGATTTATCTGAGACATCTGTGCAGAAATTAATTCAAAGCTAAGTATCCCAATCAAGGGCCCAATGCCCTTCTGCGCATCAAATCTTACCTAGATTTCTGTTTTCATACCTATATTTCAACTGTATATTTTGTAAATATCACATGTTCCCATAACCATTATTCATCCTGCAGAATTATTCCTAACCCAATCGAACATGTTGTTAACCCTAACCATACACTGTTCCCTCAATCTAACTTTACAGAAGATCAGGGAGAGAGTTGGTCTTCCAATACTGGATTGTAGGGTATCTTCCACCTGATGAGAACCTCAAAGGTCCATGCAGAAATGATACATGGAGAAGAAGGCAGCTATGAAGGACCTGAGAGAGCAAAAGTCATTTTCAATGTTAAACAACCGGGTCAGGATGAAGAGATGTATCTGAATCAGCCTTTCTCTTCTTAATATAGAGAAGATGGACCAAACCAGGCCTGTGAGAAGAGCTGTTCCTGGGTGCCTATTGTTGATATACCATTCTAACTTGTGAAACTGTCACAGAAAGTAGGGGCAGTCTCCATCTCCTGGGACCCTTAGAAGCAAATATCAGTACACACTTTCTTGGTGATGGAACACTCTGAACTTGGGATCCAGGAAGCCAGGCACCCAGAGCAAGTCCCAGTCCCAGTCCCAGTGGTCTCAATTGTTTAGATTTACCAAGGACAGAGTCAGTCTTTGTTGGTACCTACTGAAGTGATAATGGCCAAATGCCAGGAGACCTCTGAAGAGGAGCCTTTTCTGAGAAAGCAGGTAGTGGCTCAACCATGGCTCCTGACAACTTCACAGAGTTGGCGAAGGAGACCAGATCTGAGACAGAACAGGCCATTTTGGGGGAACATAGTATGGACCACCAGTCAGAGGACACTCAATATATTCACCAACATACTTGGGGGAAGGAGGTGCCGTTGTGGGTGTTGGTGTGAGTTTGTGGTTTTGTCTCTTTTCTGAGAATAGGTAGGAAAGACTGTTTGTTTGTTTGGACTGGAATGTTTCTAGAAAGTCGTTTGACAACGCGAGTGTTTCTATGTCTGTGCATTCCACTGTATCTGTGGTTGTAGACATTTGAAAAGCGAATGCATCAATGGTTGTGTCCTGTCTAGTAGAAAGCTTCCCAACATTCATACTGCACAATTTAAGAATGGAGAGAGGCTTGCCTTATGGATGGGCAACACCTACTATCTTCCTAAGTTCTTGTTTTCTTCCTGAATACTGGCCACTCTCCAGAATAGCCTCATGGTTTGGTTTCCAAGATATGTACCACCTCCAAGCTCTGTGACATGGCCATGTACTGGATAGCTGAAGAGAATAGAAGCATCTCAGAAAACTCACATATCAGTGTGACCATTAAAGTCTCAGTGGAAAAACACTGCACTGGGCCTTTTGCTTACCTATTGTTCTGTTTTCCTAAATGTCAGGAAGATCTTTGCCTCAGGAAACCCCTTTGTGAAGCCAGAAAAAAAGAGTTTTCAAATGGAAATGAATGGGCATCACCTGTGGCTCTTTGCTTAGTTGCTTTGGAAAGAGATGTGGCTGAATCAGCCTCTTTGCCCTGTGTGAGGCAGTGGCTTAGATTCTCAGCACCTGATGGATCTAAAGAAAGTTTCCAAGTGTGCATGCAAAACGAAAATGGCCAAAAGAGCAGTAATTGTGGATGAAGTCTCTCACCTTCCTCTGTAAGCTTCCTGACCTCCATCACGTGAGAATAGGGATCCGTTGTGTCAAATCAGTTCTTCAAAGCCCTACAGAGGCTAGCACATAAGGGCTTGTGTTTTCTCATGACACCAATTCACATAAAGAATATATACCAGACAGTCAGTAGGCCTCAAATTAGAGAAGCAGAGCAGTATTAAGAGCAGGACTATTTGATCACTATTGGTTCACAGGAAGGGAGTCCAGGCCACCCTGACTTTAGGCAAATGAGGGGCAAGGGAGTTCATTTGGAAAACTGTCTTGGGCTGTGCCCCTGATGGAAACCTCCAGCCAGAGGTTATGAAGAGTGTCTATGTGGAAGAAGATGAGGGCCATTTGGGAGTGTTTTGGTTTTAATTGTGGTCATTTGTTTGGTGGTTGGAAGAGATGCCTAGGTCCACCTGGGCTTGAACTCTGGTGTGATTCCCCTTACAGACTGAGTTCAGGAACTGACCTCAGAGAAGTATTGCCATGAATTGTGTTGGGATTTTAGGAGACCACGCATGAGAGTTGCCTTTGGAAACTGAGATCAATGCCCAGGGTGGCTTTCCACAGAGCATTGTCAATCTCTGCCAGGGCATCACATTATTTTATACTGAAAAACTTGGCAGCCATCATTGACAGTCAAAACACACATGGGCCTCACATTGTAGACCTCAATGGGCCTGGCTTCATGTGTCTTTTTGGCCACTCTTTGGGAAGCCTTGCCTCTGAGAATTCTCCAGAGTTTCCTTGAAATGTGCTTCCTCAAACATTAATGGTTCCTGAATGAATTGAAACCAACAATTTCTCCAACTTCATCCTTGAAAAATGGCTAGATAAATACAATGAAATTTTTGAAATTTTCATGACCAGGTGGCACTGGAGAACCTTTCAATGTCCTCTTGCTGATGAAGTGTGTACCAGACAGTGCCTTGATTGACTAGGTTTCATGAAAATGATGTAGAACAGAGATACCAGTATGTTGGAGCCTGGTGAGTAGTGGGCCCAGAGCTGTGGTGTGCAGGTGTGTGATAAAACATCTGTGGTCGGGCCATGTGTATCTGCCATTGACTTCCAAATGGCTTGTGGCTGACATTGTGCAGCCAGGAATCACTTATATGTCTGATAACTCTCCATATAAGGCATCTTGTTATATGGAGATGTTTCAGGACAATGTTCAGAATCAGGTGCAATGGTCAAGGGGACAAGCTATGTGGGATAGAAGCCTGGTTGATGCATTCTCCTGCAGACCCTGACCCATCTCATGTGAAAGAACTCCCTCCAGCACTGTGTCCCAGCTGAATTCCTTGTATTTTGTGAAGCAAATAACAAATTCCCAGTGCAGCAGCAAGAAACACCACGAAAAGTGGAGGATGACCAAATTGCTTCACAGTCCACACGGGGAGTCACTTAGCCTTCAGTGGCGACAGTTTACCTACACAGAGTGAATTCAGCACTGCTGCCTCATGTCCTTTGAAAAACAAGAAACCATGTCCTCCAGGTCACATAGATGCAGATCCAGCTTTGATGGTCTCATTAGAAAGAAAGCTAAAGCTCCTGACAACAACATATATGTCAAGTGCCCATCGTCAGAGGCAGTTTCTAAGGAAGTCTTCAGGCTGGCAGAGCTCCATGTTTGATAGCATTTACCTATTAGACCAGGATGCAAGAAAAGACCACTGACTCCAATTAAAATCAAGTTAAAGCAAGCTTATATTTTCCACTGCCCAGGTGGCCTCTCCCTCCCAAAACAGTGGGAACAAGACAGCCACCCAAATTTCCTACAGCCCAGGTTTATAACCCAGAATTTTACACTACAGGGGGGTTAAAATATCAGAACTTTGACAAGCATCAAACTAATCGTAGTTTATATATATATATATATTTGCTGGCCCCAACATCAGAATTTATGAAGACCATTAGAGCCTCAGAGAGGGTCATTGTCTGGCCAGGGAAGGCCAGTATTTATGAGGTGTCAATAAAGTTTCATAGAGGGCTGTTCCTGGTCAAAGAGCCAGGCATGGGTGAGTTCAAGGCCACGGGCAGGCATTGCAAGCAGGTTCAGAATTTGGTGTAATTTATAGTTAAGCCAAAATTTTCTTTTCATGGCTTTGTGGCAAGATGGATCCCAATTTTAATAAAAGATCAGGTTGGGTCTATCATTCCCCCCTTTTCTAATGTGTCCCTTTCAAATCTTTGATAGGGTAGGGGAAGAGCACTGAGGGAATTTTAATACCTCACGTAACAGTCTCCATATTTTTTGAACTCACACAAAACCAGTCTCCCTGATTTTACCTGACTTAATTAATTACTTAAAATGAAAGTCTATTTATTTTTGGCTCCATTGTTGTAAGAAGAGTGGCGTCACTCATTTTGGCTTCTTCTGAGCTGAGAGAGGGTGACATGAGGGGGCACAGCATGAGGGACATGAGTTGCCTTTCAGAAGTCAGTTCGGTTTGAAGTCTGGTTGTGGTAGAACAGTTTGTAAAGTCATCTGGGGATGGGTTCTTCTATGAGAGAAACAAAAACCATGACTACTGAATAAATGTTGCAGCTGCTGAAACAAGTCACTGTATAGATGTCCCCTCATCTGTCTTCAATATCCCCAGTTATCAGGACTTTCAACTTAATATTTAACTTTTAGTGTCACAGTTGTCCCACCCCATAAGATACAGTTTAATAATTTAATGTCATCTGATCTTGCAAATTCCTTTTACTAGTATGACCTCTGTGTGTAATAGAGAAACCTTTAATTCTGTTAGTCAGGGCTGGATAATCATACTAGCAAACACCAAGCCTACCTGTGTCCTGTCTCATAGAAAGCTTCCCAGCATTCATCCAGCACAATTTATGAATTGACTGTGGCTTGCCTTATTGATGGGCGATACCTAAGTTGCTGTTTTCTTCCTGAATTATGGCCAATCTCCAGAATAGGCTCATGGTTTTGTGTCCAAGATATGTACTACCTCCAAGCTCTGTGACATGGCCATGTACTGGATAGCTGAATGGAATGGCGAGCATCTCAGAAAACTCACATATTAGAGTAACAAGGAAAGTCTCCGTGGAGAAACCCTGCTTTGGGCCATTTGCTTACCTATTGTTCTGTTGCCCTGAGAGTCAGGAAGGTCTTTGTCTCAGGCCAACCCTTCGTGAATCCTGAAGGAAAGATTTTTCAAATGGAAATGAATATGCTTTACCTTTGGCTCTTTCCTTAATTGATTTGGAAAGAGATGTGTGTGAATCAGCCTCTTGGCCCAGTGTGATTCTTTGACTTAGATTCTCAGCACCTGATGGATCTAAAGAAAGATCCCATGGGTGCATAAAATCCAAAATGGCAAAAAGAGCAATCATTGTTGATGAAGTATTTTGCCTTCCTCTGTAAGGTTCCTGAATTCCATCAAGTGAGAATAGGGATCTTTTGGGTCAAATGAGTTCTTCAAATCTATTCAGAGGCTATCCAATAGGTGCTTGAGTTTTCTCATCTTTCCAATTCACATAAAGAATCTGTACCCGACACTCAGTAGGACTCAAATTGGAGAAGCAGAGCAGTATTAAGGGCAGGCCTATTTGATCACTCCTGGTACACAGGAAGGGTGTACAGGCCACTGGGAATTTAGGCAAATGAGGGGCAACAGAGCTTATTTTGGACACTGTCTTGGGCTACGCTAATGCTATCAAATGTCAATCCTATTGTTGACTTCATATTTGTTTTATCCTAAGCTCACATATTCATCCTCAACCCTGTTGAAAATATCTAATCCCATCACTCACTTTATTCTTTTCCTGATTTCCTAATGTCTCTATTGATATCTGCTTTCCTACATATTTTGCCCTGTGCATCATTGTGACTGACTCTTCACTTGTGTCGACATTTACATTGACTCTCTAACCAAAACCCTATTGCTAAAGAACTTTTGTTCCAAATCCTATACTCACTTTTCTTCCTAAACTTACCGACTATCTTTCTAATCCAACTGACTATAACTTTTTGAATGGATGTTCTCTTCTACATTCAATGATCCAAGTACAGTTCAGGTTTCTATTCAACCGGGTGAGGGAGTAGATTCTGCAGTTTGGCAATTGGGGACAGCACATTCTGGCAACAAGATTAGCAAAGAGTTCTCAAGATTTCAACAGTGTTTTGTTAAGCGTACAGAAAAACAGGAAGTGACAAGTACATATTTTATTAACCTTTCATTCCCCACTTCTTTTTCTGGCTACTTTTAATCATAAAAGTGATCGTTGTGGGGTGTCACATTCTATGTCTGCAAGTGGGGTATTACCATAATTTTAATTTGTCCAATTTGAGCTTGGAGAAAAGAAATTACATGATTGAGGAAACAGGGTTTTATAGTTAGTAATACTATGAGGATTATTATTGGACCGGCCAGGGTTGATAAAAACGTAATTAACCAGGGGGACTGTGTAAAAAAAGATTCAAACTACCCTTTTGTGCCTCTCTCTCTCGTTGTTGCTCTTCAAGGCATCTTTTTAATTTACTCATAGATTTTTTTACAACTCCAGTATTGTCGACATAAAAACAACATTCTTCCCTCAATGAAGCACAAAGGCCCCCTTCTGTCATGAAAAGGAGGTGCAACACTCGCCTTTTCTGTAAAACAACTTCAGAGAGAGAGGCTAAAGATTCCTGCAAAGCTGTGATGGAGGTTTCTAAAATCTTTAAGTTTTGATCTATTGCTGCTTCTAATTGGGTCACTTGTTGTGTCCCATGGACCAGAGCAGTGGTTCTTGTGCCCAACCCTGCAGCAACTCCTATTCGTAATAGAATGGCTAAGGTGAGGGACATATGTTCCCAGCGGAACCGGGTTGTATGTCCCCCTCTTTGATCTTCAAATGAAACTGCGTCATGATAGAGCACTCTGGGAAACATCTGCACCATTTCACAATTAATCACATCTGTTCACCATTTCATGAAAACATAAACAATGTTTAAGTATATAGAATTATACTGTTGTAGGGACGGACAAGGCAAGGCACCTAAGATAGCACCAAAGACACGGAAACAGTCTTTTTTGGTTTCAACCAGATTCAGAGGGCATTGCTTCTGTTGTAATCAATTAATCCCCTGAAACCCAAGTTACGTAGTTTCAGAATTTTGTACCCAACACGTAAGGGAAGGGGCTCAGAAGTTCACAGTCTGCAGAAGTTCACAAAAAGCAGTTTTTGTTTCTGTTTTTTCCTCAGTTTGGGCAAGTTAACTTCTCAAGGACCTGGGTGGGGGTGTCTTCCGTTTCTTTTTTTCCCCCTTCCAGCTGTTTCCATACAGCCCAGTTTGTAACTTCTTTATCTTAGAAATGTAGCCATCTCTGTGAAGCCCCAGCTCAAGGCCAGAGGCCTTTTTTTCAAATATTTTGTGAAAAACTAGTAAGGGTGTGTCTAGATCAGGAGTGCTGAATTTATTAGCCAGTTGCCAAGGAGACCAGGGCAACACAAAAATAGGCAGTTTATCTACAGTGAACTCTTTTATCGGGACTCTTTTGCTGAAAGTCCTAAATCAGCCATGGTGAAGACTTCTGGAGAAGGTCAGTTAAGACTTTTCTGTGGGCCTGGTACAGAGGGGGACAATTTGGAAGGCAGGGATAAGAGCAGCTCTGTGGATCTGAGAATGAGGAAGGAGAGATGTAAAAGAATATTGGGAGAGGGCTTTGGGATCTTAATAGCAACAAAAACTTGAGCAGTAGAACAGATAGAACAGAGGGGGAGACGGGAGTGAGATTCCAAAAAGCCTGTGAGGGACTTTAAATTCTTAGTAACCTGTTTTTAGTGATGACAAAGCAACATTAAAGGCCATTTTCATTACATCTTGTATTAGGGTCTGAGGATTCTTCTCAGCGGGTTTGAGCTTTGCATTAGGTGGTAAGAGGACTGGGTGGGACCCGGTGCGGGCACTGACAGGAGAGGAGAGGAGTGAGTGAATGGAGTGGTACCTCAGTACCTGCAACCTCAGCAAGGGAGCAATGGTCTGAGAACCAGTCGAGATTTGGGTTTTTGATCTAGATATTGGAGGGGAGAAATCAAGTTGCTGAGGTGGGAGTGACAGCAGAGAGTCTGGAGCACAAGGCTGAGGGTGAGCATCTATTGGAGAAGCATAGTTCAGGATGTGAGCAAAGGAGAGAGAAGGCCTCCACATAGCGGAATCTCCTTTCACCCTTTTGAGCACTTGCAGAAGTTAAAAAGGTCACACAGAATTTGAGGATCTAGAGACCCCTCTGGGGGCCATCGGTTTTGGTTATCTAATTCGTAATATGGCCAATGCTGTGTACAGAATTTGATGAGGAGTTTGGGTTCCATCTGACAGTCCCTGTATGCTCACATCCCCATGACTTACAATAGAAGTCTGCTCTCCCCCCCCACAGCCGTGACTGTTTGTGGCTTTGATAGTCTGCCGGGCAAACATAGTAATCTAGGCTAGCCAACCTGCATCTGGCTCACGTGTCCCTACATCTATAATGTTTGTTTCCATTATCTATGGTACGGAAGGGATTTAATGTAATTTTAGTGGGATCCTGTTAATCAGGGATATCCCAATAGGAAAGACCTATAGCCAGCTGACAAATGACTGGGTGGAGAGATGGCCACCAGGTTCGTAAGGGGGCTGTATTCGAGATAGGCCATACTTCGTATCCAGTAGGATTTGTGATCAGCCATCGCAGCTTAAGGGGCTGATGAGGGTTAAGACTACTGGTAGTCAAGGGGAGAATAAATATCTTCCAGGATCTTCTTTACAACCATTTGCGATGTTTCTTTTTTCTTCTTTTTTATTTCTTTTTTTTTTGTGTGTGTGTGGGGAAGGCTTCAATACATCCTGAAAATGTATGTTCAAAGACTAGGAGTTATTTAAGTCCATACCTTACTGGCTTAATTTCAGTAAAGTCCACTTCCCAGAATTGTCCTCATCTGGTTCCTCATAGGTGCTTTCCTGCAGGAAGCTTGGAAGTGTAAGCTTTAACCAATTAATGGACCTGACAGGCTTTTGTTACCCATTCAGTTATTTCCTTTTGCTGTGAGTAGGTTAGTGGAAAACTGTGTTCTTGATCCTTCACGAATGAATGCAGTTTCTTTGAACAAAGGTGAGTGAGTTGATGAACATTTGCTACTGACATAGTTAGAGCCATGATTATAGGAGTAGTTACTGAAGGATTAAAAAATTCCACTTGAGGGCCTTCAGGCTTAAAGGTTATTTTGGCCCAGAGCTTGCTGAGCAGAACTCTGCCCATCAATGGGGCCAGGCATTCTGGGATTACTAGGAAGGAGTGATGGATTTTTCCTTTTCCCTGGTCCATGGTCCTCTTAGTTGTCAAAGCCCGATATTTACTTCTGTTAGACTCTTGAATTAGAGACCTTTTATTCGGTAGAGGGCCCAATGGGCCTTATGGGCTGAGTATATTGCCCCTGTATCTACTTCAAAGTTTATTGTGTTCCCCTCCACTTCAAAAGTTACCTTGAGGTCAGGGAGAGGATCTGAGCCCGGACTTTCTTAGTATTCCTCCAGAGTCAGAATATCTGGCTGGCATGGCTGTCTCTTTCTAGGGCACTCTTTGGCCCAGTGTCCTTTTTCTTTAGAGTAGGCACATTGATCTGAGGCCAGGGGTGGCCTCTAGTGTGTGCCCAGGTATCCCTTCCTGTTTCTCTGTTTCTTAGTTTCTGGCCTATTTGTTGTTGTGACCAGGACCTTAGTCAATGCCTTAGTCTGTCTTTTGTTTCTTTTATCCTCACTCAGCTCCCTTCTCTTCCTCAGTTTCTCTCTTAAAGTATACCTTCTCGGGTTCTCTGACTAAATCCCTCAAAGTCATATCTTGTAATCCATCTAAGCATTGTAACTTTCTTTTAATATCCAGGGCAGCTTTCCCAATAAAGGCCATTGTGACAGATGCCTTTTGATCCTCTGCCTCAGGATCGAAAGGAGTATGTCTCTTATATGCCTACATAATTATCTCTAGGAACATACAGGGAGATTCATCAGGCCCTTAAATAATCTCTCTTACCTTGGCCAAATTAGTTGGTCACCTAGCGGCCACTAAGATACCCACTATTAGAGCCCGGCGATAAGTGGACAGATGCTCCCTACCTTCAAAGGTGTTGGGGTCCCAGTTGGGTCGTTTCAAGAGAAAGCCGGCTTTGAATATGTTGGGAAGTTGTGTCGGTAACACATTTGGTCCGAGGATACTTTTTTCTAGCCTCCAGGAGGATTCTCTTTTGTTCCTCTGTCATGAAGAGAGTCCCTAGGAGTTGTTGGCAGTCATCCCAAGTAGGTTGGTGTGAAAACATCAATGACTTCACCAGACCTGAGAGCCAGGTTGGGTCCTCGGTAAAAGGGGGATTGTTATTTTTCCATTTATATAGGTCTGAAGAGGAGAAGGCCAATACTGGTAGGCTTCCATTTTTTTCCCCATGGCCATCGTCAATCATTGGTCCTTAGGGATGGAGGGAAGCAACACGGGAGTTCCAGGGTTTTCAATCATTTGCCACCGACGAGTTCCTTTAGCAAGTCCAGCTTCCTCCAGGGGAGGAGGGGCTGTGTGTGACGCAGGGGAGTTATCTGGAGGGCCCTGGGCTGGCTTAGCGTCCTCCAATTGCGGAGAGGCTGAGTCAGCAGCTGGAGAATCACTTAGAGGGTGTTGGGGGTTGTGGGACAAGGGTAGAAGATAAGGAAGGGGAGGAGAGTCCAGTAGAGTCAAATCTTGTGACTCAGGGAGAACAGAGGGTGGAGGAGGAGGAGGAGCAGAGGGGTTGAGAGATCGTGGGGGAAGGAGTAGGAACGGGGACACAGCAAGGAAAGGCTTCACCCACGGAAGAGGAGATTTGCAGAGGTCCTGCCAAGTTAAGGTATATTCCTGTTTATCAGTATGGCTATGTGGCCCTGGCTGTAAGACAATATCTCTGTCTTTTTAAATTAGTGGGAAGTAGAAAGATCCTTCTAGGGGCCATCCGAATCCAAAGGTGGGCCATTCTGAGGCACACAGAGTCTGCCAGGTCCAGCGTTTTACTGAAAAAGAAACATTCTGAGCCCTTAAGCGGACTTTGGTCCATAGATCAAGGGTCAGGGACAGAGGCATTGAAGTGATCTGTCCCATAATGAAAGATACACAAACAGTAAAAGCAACGACACAGGACACAGACAAGAGAAAACAATAAAGACAGGCAATGGACGTCCAACACTGAGACCAAGACTGAGCAGGCGGCAAAACCCGATGGGCTGGCAATACCGAATCTGAAACAAAGTATCACTGAGTCGAGGGGACTATTATTCCTCGATTCCCGAGTCCTCTGTGGCGTCCCCCAGGGACTTGGCTTGTGGCTCTGTGACACGTCTGCCAGCCACCATCAAAGAGAGCTCACACACTTCATCGACAGCCATTTTGCCAAGCCCTAACCTGAAACCTGTAACCAGAAAGAGGCGCCTTACTTACCCTGAGAGTAGCCCATTGGGGTCTCTCGTTCACCGCTGCTGGATTTCGGTGGAACCTCCATATATAAAGATCGGAAGAGCATTGGGGGAAGAGACCACTAAGAGACTCTCTCATGCAAAAACAAAGGGTTTATTGGGGGTCCAGCATGCTGGGGCTCAGAGCTCATTTGAATAGAGCAGAGAACCCTGAGAACAGCTTAAGCAGAGCTTATATACTTTCCTTGAAGAGGGCAGGGAGGAAAGTTTATTGATGGGCCTGGGCGGGTGAGCAGTTTGCGTGCAACTGGGTGAGGGAGTACATTCTGAAGTTTGGCAGTTGGGGACAGCACATTCTGGGAAAAAGATTAGAAAACACTTCTCAAGATTTCAACAGTGTTTTATTAAGCATACAGAAAAACAGGAAGTGACAAGAATCTATTTTATTAACATTTCACTACCGACTATACTTTGCCAGATTTCCTAAAGTCTCTATTGATATCTGCATTCCTACATATTTTCCCCAGTTCATCATTGTGATTAATTCTTCACATGTGCTGACATTTACATTCACTCAATACCCGAAACCCTATAGCTAAAGAACTTTTGGTCCAAATCCTATACTCACTCTCCTTTATAAACATACCGACTATCTTCCTAATACTCCTGACTATCCATTTTGACTGGAAGTTCTCTTTGAAAATCAATCATCCAAGTTACAAGGTCCTATGCTTAATACCGCAATCAAGGGCCCAATGCCCTTCTGGGCTTCAAATCTTACCTAGATTTCTGTTTTCAGATTCCTATATTTTACCTATATATTCTTGAAAATATCGCAGATTCCCAATACCATTATTCATCCAGCAGAATGATTTCTATTCCAAATCAAACCTGTTATTAACCCTAACCAATCTAACTTTAGAGAAGAGCAAGGACAGAGTTGGTCTTAAAATACAGGAATGTAGGGGATCTTCCAACTGCTGAGAAACTCAAAGGTCAATGCGCAAATGATCCCTAGAGAAGTTGTAGGCACCTATGAAGGAACTGAGAGAGCAAAAGTCATCTTTCATTGCAAACAACCTGGTCAGCATGAAGGGATGTGTCTGAATCAGCCTCTCTCTTCTTTATGTAGAGAAGAAGGACAAAACGAGGCCTCTGTGGAGAGCTGTTCCTGGTTACCAATGTTTGATATACCATTCTAACTTGTGAAAGTGTCAAAGGAATTAGGGACAGCCTCCATTTCATGGGACCTTTGGAAGCAAATGTTAGGACAACGTGCTTGCCAAGGCATTGACCTCATTGAGTTCCTGAAGGAAGTGACCTCACCTCACATTCTTGGTGAATGAACTCTCTGAACTTGGGATCCAGGCATCCAGGCACACAAATCTAGTCCCAGGCCCAGTCCCAGTGGTCTTTCTTCTTTTGATTTACCAAGGACAGAGTCAGTCTTTCTTGGTATCTACTGATGTGAGGATGGCCAAATGCCAGGAAAGCTCTGAAGAGTGGCCTTTCCTGAGTAAGCAGGAAGTGGCTCACCGCTGTCTCCTGACAACTTCACAGAGTTGGCCAAGGAAACCAGATCTGAGACAGAACAGGCCATTTGATGGGAACATAGTACGGCCCACCAGTCAGAGGTCACACCCGATAGTCAGAGACCTACTTTGGGAAAGGAGGTGACTTTGTGGGTGTGAGTGTGTGTTTGTGATTTTGTCTCATGTTTTGAGAATAGGTAGGAAAGGCAGTTTGTTTGGTTTGGAGTGGACGATTTCTAACAAGTGATTTGACAAGGCGAGTGTTTTTAAGTCTGTGTATCCCACTGTGTCCATGGTTGTAGACATTAGAAAAGAGAATGCATCAAAGGATGTGTCCAGGCTAGTAGAAAGCTTACCAGAATTCTTTCTGCCCAATGTATGAAAGGAATGCGGCTTGCCTTATTGATGGGTAACACCTGCTATCTTCCTAAGTTCCTGTTTTCTTCCTGAATTCTGGCCACTCTCCAGAATAGGCTCATGATTTTGTGACCAAGATAAGTACCACCTCCAAGCTCTGTGACATGGCCATGTACTGGATAGCTGAAGGGAATGGTGAGCATCTCAGATAATTCAGATATCAGTGTGACCAGGAAAGTCTCAGTGGAGAAACACTGCTTTGGGCCATTTGCTAACCTATTGTTCTGTTCCCCTGAATGTCAGGAAGGTCTTTGCCTCAGGCCACCCCTTTGTGAAGCCTAAAGAAAACAGTTTTCAAATGGAAATGAATGGGCATCACCTGTGGCTCTTTGCTTAATTGCTTTGGAAAGGGATGTGTCTGAATCAGCCTCTTGGCCCTGTGTGAGGTTGTGGCTTAGATTCTCAGCACCTGGAGGATGTAAAGAGAGATCCCATGTGTGCATCCAAAACCAAAATGGCCAAAAAGCAGTCCTTGTGGATGAAGTCTGTCGCCTTCCTCTTTAAAGTTCTTGAAATCCATCAAGTGAGAATAGGGATCCTTTGGGTCAAATGGGTTCTTCAAAGACCTGCAGAGGTGCTTGTGATTTCTCATGACTGCAAATCACATAAAAATATATACCTGACACTCAGTTTTCCACAAATTGGAGAAGCATAGAAGTATTAACGTCTAGCATATTTGATCACTCCTGTTTCACATGAAGGGTGTCCAGACCACCCTGAATTTACGCCAATGAGGGGCAAGGGAGTTATTTTGGACACTCTCTTGGACTCCGCCACTCATGGAAACCTTCTGCCAGAGGTTGTGATTAGTGTCTATATGGAAGAAGATGAGGGCCATATGGGAGGGTTTTGGTTTTAAATTTGGTCATTTGTGTCCAGTATGAAGACATGACCTGGACCACCTGGGCTTGAACTCTGGTGTGATTCCCCTTAGAGACTGAATTCAGAGAAGTATTGACATGAATTTTGTTGGGATTTTAGGAGTCCACCCATGAGAATCACCCTTGGAAACTGAGATCTAGGCCCAGGTTGGCTTTCCACAGAGACCTGGGTATCTCAGCCAGGATATCACATGATTTAATTCTGAAAGACTTGGCAGCCATAGTTGAGAGTCACAACACCCATGGACATCACATTGTAGACCTCAATGGGCCTGGCTTCATGTGACATTTTGGCCACTCTTTGGGAAGCCTTGCCTGTGAGAGTTCTACAGAGCATTCATTGAAATGAGCTTCCTCACCATTTAATGGTTCCTGAATGAATTGAAACCCACAGTGCCTGCAACGTCATCCTTGAAAAATGCCTAGATAAATACCATGAAATTTTTGAAATTCCCATGACCAGGTGGCACTGGAGAAACTTTGGATGTCCTGTTGCTGATCGTAAATATGCAAGACAGTGCCTTGATTGAGTGGGTTTCATGAAAATGGTGTAGAACAGAGATGCCAGTATGTTGGAACCTGCTGAGTAGTGGGCCTAGAGCAGTGGTAGGCAGATGTGTGATAAAAAATTTGTGGTGGGGCCATGTGGATCTGCCATTGGCTTCCAAATGGCTTGTGACTGACATGGTGCAGCCAGCAGACCCTTCCATGTAAAGGCTTCTTGTTATATGCAGATGTTTCCGGGCAATGTTCAGAATCAGGTTGCTATGGACATGTGGTCAAGCTATGTGGGATAGAAGCCTGGTTGGTGCATTCTCCTGCGGACCCTGACCAACCACACATGACAGAATTGCCTCCAGAACTGTGTCCCAGTTGAACTTCTTTTATTTCATGAAGCAAATGCCAAAGTCCCAGTGCAGCAGCAAGAAACACCACGAAAAGTGGAGGATGACCAAATGGCTTCCCAGTCCACATGGGAATACCCTTAGCCCCCAGTGGCCACAGTTTACTTACAAAGAGAGAATTCAGCACTGCTGCCTCATGTCCATTGGAAAATAAGAAATCATGTCCTCCAGGTCACATAGATGCAGACACAGCTTTGATGGTCTCACTAGAAAGAAGCTAAAGCTCCTGACAAAAACATATATTTCAAGTGCCCAAACTCAGAGGCAGTTTCTCAAGAAGTATTTAGGCCAGCAGAGCTCCATATATATGGAGTGTTTATCCTGTCCCATACTAGGAAAACTCCTCTACCACTTCCAAGGTTGTAAACTCCTGAGCATATTATTCACAGATTTTATTACTCTACTCCTCTAATTGTGTCTTACTTTGGGGGAAGGAAATGTCAAGGAATTGTTCTGGATGAGAGTGGGAAGATTTTGTTTAGCACATATTTGCATACACATTGGTTTCATTTTTCTATTTTACATTTGATATACTGAATCCCTGACACTAACACATACCCTACTAGATTCTGAATACTAATCCTAATATGATGGAGAAAAATAACCGAAACAGAATAGAAATACAAGCAGTTCAGAGGAGGCACGTTGTATACTTGGACTTGCCTTTTGCATTATATAGGGTAGGAGTTATAAATCTAGTAAATTTTTTGTTGAAATAGTTTTCCATGTGCTTTTAAAGTTAACAAATATGTGAATTCCTGTCTCCCTTTCTCTGTATTCTATTCAGCACATGTATTTTTATATGCACATATAGAATCCTACCTGGTATCACACGTACATTCTTGTGAGTTACATAACTTGGCAGATACAAAGTGTGAGAAGAGATCACTCCTCCTAAACGCTGTTTGAACTGAAAATTCAAACTATGGGTGAGCTTCCTAGTTGAAAAAAGTTATACATAAATCCATATCCAGTAAAATGAATATTTTTGGATCTGTGGATGATATGTATTTCACGGTGTAATTCGATTGGCATATATATTGCTAATTTTTAAAATCTGTGTGTGGTTATATATATATATATATATATATATATATATATATATATATTCTCTCCAGATATTTCAAAATATTTAATATATGTGTCTTATTATACACTCCCTAAATTCATTCATGAATATGTATGTGGATTTATAAAAAACTTTTCACAAGATTATTCTCAGAAATATTCATTCACCTGATATACGTATTTTTTTCCTAGTATTGAAAACTAACTTCAGTGAATGGTGCATATGAATCCTAATATTTCTACAGTAACTGATCCAGTTTCACATCAATGCAAGTAGATTCCTATGGGACATGATAAGTATTTTGAAGTTCATTTTTATTTCAACACTGGTACATTACTATTTCTTCAGTTTATGCACATTATAGGATATATATTTCATCCACAAGTTCACAAATTTATAGGCATATATTTCACTTTCAATCACTTTCTGCTTCAGAAAACACGTGTTCCGCCATGTTTCAAACTGGTCTTTTCATGAGACTTCTTTCAAAACACATTATTTTTGATTTCCATAATCACTTTTGAAGCAAAACTCACACACTCTTCATGATAAACCATAAGCCTAGGATTACAATTAGACGTATAACTAGTTGTTATGAATGATTCTATATCAATATATGATTTCTTGAGAGGCAAGATGGCCGCAAAGGGAGTGAAGTAACTCCGTGTACTGCGTCACTGTGAGGGAAAATGACGAGTTAGAATGGCTAAAAGCTATCTTGTTAGGAATTTCCAGCAAAATTGGGGTGCTCCAAAACCTAGTGGAAGGATCAGCTTCAGGGGCTCAAATGCGAGCGATCTGTCCATCTGTATGGAGCGCTGCTTTTTCGGCAGATCACCCCATGGCTAGAGTCTGCGGCGCGCCCTGGGAAACGACAGGCTGGTGGCACAGAGATACAGTGATGCTGATTCTGTGGGCTCCTGCCAGCTAGGCATTTGCTGAGCTCGGAGCTGAATTCTGGGTTGGAGACGGGGAAAGGAAACGGTCCAGTTTGGTTCTCCACACCGGTCAGACCACGGAGGAAGCCAGCGGCCACCATCTTGGAGAGCTGACGTCACCATCCTTGTTTTCGACTGATTGCAGCTCTTTCAGCTATAGAACAGGTAATTTCAGGCTGACAATTGTCTGCATCTCGCAAACAAATTGCTCAGACTTAGTGCTAAATAACCCGCGGAAACTGCTTCTTGGAGCCTGCTCCTATCAGAACACGCACCGAGCCCGGAGTGTCGGAGTTCCGGCTCCCGGAGCTGCTCTGGCCCAGGGCTATAGAACCCGCTGATACTGCTTCTTGGAGCCTGCTCCTGTCGGAGCATGCACCAAGTTCGGAGAGGCCGAATTCTGGCTCCCGGAACTGTTTTGGCCCGGTGATAAAGAACCCGCGGAAACTGTTTCTCGGTCCGGGTCCTGCTGAATACTGTGGAGGCCAGAGGGGCCGAACAGAGTCGCCGCCCGGGCCCGGAACAGGTCCAGCGACCTGCCGGCGTGGTAGTCAAGAAAACCCGGAGGCAGCGCTGGCACAGGAGGCGGCGGGAGCTGCGCGGCGCGGGTCTCCCAGCTACCGCTCCCACCAGTGCTGACAACTGAGGTCTCTTGCACCGACTCGCCTCGGCGTGGGACTCACGGCTACCGCTCCCACCAGTGCTGACAACTGAGGTCTCTTGCACCAGATACGGGGGCGTGGCTACCAGAAGGTAAGCAAATTGGCTGGGGGTTCTCAGCCCCAAGCTCTACAAACTTAGGGCCTGAGGGAGGCCAACAAGAAGAGTGTGCCCAGGCACTAATGAAACAGCTGCTCCACGCGTGTGCAAGGTAGGCGGAACTGTGAACACCGACAAAACAAGCCCAGTGAACCGCCAGACACATCCCTCTGGTTGGGGGAGGGGCAGAGCCACCGGGCGCCTGCAAGGTAGGCGGACCCGCGACCCACCAGCAGAAAAGGCACAGCAATCCACAGAGCGGCATAGCCACCCCCCGAGCCTACAAGGTAGGCAGACCTGTGACCTACCGGCAGGTCATGCCCAAAAACCTGCGGAGGGGCACAGCAGCCCCAAGTGCCTGCTAGGTAGGCTGAACCGTGACCACCAACAGAACAGGCCCAGCGGCCAGCCAGACACATCGCCCCGCCCAGGTTGGGGGAGGGGCAGAGCCGCCGGGCGCCTGCAAGTTAGGCATACCTGCGAATCACCAGCAGATCAGGCCCAGCAACCGTGGAGCGGCAGAGCCACCCCCGGGCCTGCAAGGTAGGCACACTTGCCACCCACCAGCAAGTCAGGCCCAACAAACTGCGGAGGGGCACAGCTGCCCCACGAGCCTGCTAGGTAGGCAGAACCCTGACCACCGACAGAACAGGCCCAGAGGCCGGCCAGATACATCGCCCCGCCCCGGTTGGGGGAGGGGCAGAGCAGCCGGGCGCCTGCAAGGTAGGCAGACCTGCGACTCACCAGCAGATCAGGCCCAGCAACTGTGGAGCGGCAGAGCCACCCCCGGGCCTGCAAGATAGGCGCACTTGCCACCCACCGGCAGGTCAGGCCCAAGAAACTGCGGAGGGGCAGAGCTGCCCCACGAGCCTGCTAGGTAGGCAGAACCCTGACCACCAACAGAACAGGCTCAGAGGCCGGCCAGACACATTGCCCCACCCCGGTTGGGGGAGGGGCAGAGCCGCCGGGTGCCTGCAAGTTAGGCAGACCTGCATCTCACCAGCATATCAGGCCCAGCAACCCGCGGAGTGGCAGAGCCACCCCCGGGCCTGCAAGGTAGGCGCACTTGCCACCCACCGACAGGTCAGGCCCAGCAACTTTCAGAGAGACACAGCTGCTGGACGCGCGTGCAGGGTAGGCGCAACCGTGACCACCGACAAAAGAGGCCCAGTGGACCGCCAGACACATAGCTCCGGTTGGGGGAGGGGCAGAGCCACTGGGTGCCTGCAAGGTAGGTGGACCCGCGACCCACCAGCAGAACAGGCACAGCAATCCACAGAGCGGCAGAGCCACCACCCGAGCCTACAAGGTAGGCAGACCTACGACCCACCGGCAGGTCAGGCCCAAAAACCTGCGGAGGGACACAGCTGCCCCACGTGCCTGCTAGGTAGGCTGAACCGTGACCACCAACGGAACAGGCCCAGGGGCCGGCCAGACACATCGCCCCGCCCCGGTTGGGGGAGGGGCAGAGCCGCCGGGCGCCTGCAAGTAGGGCAGACCTGCAACTCACCAGCAGATCAGGCCCAGTGACCCGCGGAGCGGCAGAGCCACCCCTGCGCCTGGAAGGTAGGCACACTTGCCATCCACCAGCAGGTCAGGCTCAGCAACTCTCAGAGGGACACAGCTGCTCCACGCACGTGCAATGTAGGCGGAACCGTGACCACCGACAAAACAGGCGCAGTGGCCCGCCAGATACATCACCCCGGTTGGGGGAGGGGCAGAGCCGCCACCAGCGCCTTTTAGGTAGACAGACCTGCAACCGACAGACAGAACAGGCCTAGTGGCCAGCGGAGGGGCAAAACCGCTGCTCACTCCTGCAAGGTAGGCGGACCTGTGACCACCGAAAGAACAGGCCCATCGAAAGTACAGGCACAGCGGCCTCCCGGCGTGGTAGGCACATTGCCTCAATTGAAGGAGGGGAAGAACCACCGCCAAAGCCTGCAAGGGAGACGATGCAGCTATACAAAAGCAATATAAATATATAGGGGGAAAAATCAATAACACAACAGTTTCACCAAGCAGAAAGAAACGCGATCAGTATGAAAAGACAAGGAAAAAAAGGACCACAAGCAATGCAGGTCAATTCAACTTTAGAAGAGGTAATATCTGCAGCAGATGGAATGTCAGATAAAGAATTCAGGATATACATGCTTCAGATGATCTGGAGTCTCAAGGAAGACATTAGACAGCAAAATCAGACAATGAAAGACCACTTCGACCACTTCGACAATGAATTACATAAACAAATCCAAAAAGCAAAAGATCAATTATTCAGGGAGATAGAGGTTATAAAAAACAAACAAACAGAAATCCTGGAAATGCAGGAAACAATAAACCAACTTAAAAACTCAATTGAGAATACTACCAGCAGAGTAGAACACTTAGAAGATAGAACATCAGACAATGAAGACAAAGTATTTCAACTGGAGAAGAACATAGACAGCTCAGCAAAGCTGTTAAGAAACCATGAGCAGAACATTCAAGAAATATGGGATAACATAAAGAGACCAAACTTAAGAGTCATTGGGATACAGGAAGGTATTGAGGTCCAAACCAAAGGAATGAGCAATCTATTCAACGAAATAATACGAGAAAACTTCGCAGACTTGAAGAATGAGACAGAATCCCAAATCCTAGAAGCCTACAGGACGCCGAATGTGCAAAATCATAAGAGATCCACACCTAGACACATTATAATGAAGATGCCCAACATACAGAATAAGGAGAGAATTTTAAAAGCTACAAGAGAAAGGAAGCAGATTACATTTAGGGGTAAACCAATCAGGATAACAGCTGATCTTTTAACACAGACTCTGAAAGCTAGAAGATCCTGGAATAACATATTTCATACACTAAAAGAAAATGGGTTCCAACCAAGAATTGTGTATCCCGTGAAATTAAGCTTCAGGATGGAAGATGAAATTAAAACCTTTCATGATAAACAAAAGTTAAAAGAATTTGCAGCTAGAAAACCATCTCTTCAAAACATCCTCGGCAAAATATTACAGGAAGAGGAAATGGAAAATGTCAATGAAAACCAACAGCGGGAGGTAGTACAGTGAAGGGGGGGGGGATAATCAAAGAGGAAAACAAACCATGTTTAGTAACATAAATAAACCAATATGGCTGGAAGAACACCCATATCTCAATAATAACCCTAAATGTTAATGGCTTAAACTCACCAATTAAGAGACACAGGCTAGTAGAATGGATCACAAAACAAGACCCAACAATATGCTGCCTTCAGGAGACGCATTTGATAGGAAAAGACATACTTAGACTGAAGGTGAAAGGTTGGGAAAAATCATATCACTCATATGGACTTCGGAAACAAGCAGGAGTGTCCATATTCATATGAAATAAAATAGATTTCAAGCCAAAGTTAATCAAAAGGGATGAAGTTGGACACTACATACTTCTCAAGGGAACCATACACCAACAAGACATAACAATCATAAATATATATGCCCCAAACAATGGTGCAGCTATGTTCATCAAACAAACACTTCTCAAGTTCAAGAGTCTAATAGACCACCATACAATAATCATGGGAGACTTCAACACACCTCTCTCACCACTGGACAGATCTTCCAAACAAAAGTTGAATAAGGAAACTATAGAGCTCAATAACACAATTAATAACCTAGACTTAATTGACATATATAGAATATACCACCCAACATCAAGCAGTTACACTTTTTTCTCAGCAGCACATGGATCCTTCTCAAAAATAGATCATATATTATGTCACAGGGCAACTCTTAGACAATATAAAGGAGTAGAGATAATACTATGCATCTTATCTGATCATAATGGAATGAAATTGAAAATTAACGATAAAAGAAGTAAGGAAAAATCATGCATCACTTGGAGAATGAACAATAGGTTACTGAATGATCAATGGGTTATAGAAGACATCAAGGAGGAAATTAAAAAATTCTTAAAGATAAATGAAAACACAGACACAACATATTGGAATCTATGGGACACATTGAAAGCAGTTCTAAGAGGAAAATTTATTGCTTGGAGTTCATTCCTTAAAAAAAGAAAAAAAACAACAAATAAATGATCTAATACTTCAACTCAAAATCCTAGAAAAAGAAGAGAAAAACAACAGCAAAAGAAGTAGAAGACAAGAAATAATTAAAATCAGAGCTGAATTTAATGAAATCGAAACGAAAGAAACAATAGAAAAAATTGACAAAACTAAAAGTTGGTTCTTTGAAAAAATAAAAAAAATCGACAGACCCTTAGCCACACTAACGAAGAGAAGAAGAGAGAGAACTCATATTACCAGCATACGGGATGAAAAAGGCAATATCACAACAGACACTTCAGAAATACAGAAGATTATCAGAAATTATTTTGAATCCTTATACTCCAACAAAATAGAAGATAGTGAAGGCATCGATAAATTTCTTAAGTTATATGATTTGCCCAGATTGAGTCAGGAGGATATTGACAACCTAAGCAGACCAATATCAATTGAGGAAATAGAAGATACCATCAAAAGACTACCAACTAAGAAAAGCCCAGGACCGGATGGGTATACAGCAGAGTTTTACAAAACCTTTAAAGAGGAACTAATACCAATACTTTTCAAGCTATTTCAGGAAATAGAAAAAGAGGGAGAACTTCCAAATTCATTCCATGAGGCCAACATCACCCTGATTCCTAAATCAGACAAAGACACTTCAAAGAAAGAAAACTACAGACCAATATCTCTAATGAACCTAGATGCAAAAATCCTCAATAAACTTCTGGCGAACCGGATACAAAAACATATCAAAAAAATTGTGCAACATGATCTGGTAGGATTTATCCCTGGGATGCAAGGTTGGTTCAATATACGGAAATCAATAAATGTTATTCACCACATCAATTGGCTTAAAAATAAGAACCATATGATCATCTCGATATATGCGGAAAAAGCATTTGACAAAGTAGAGCATCCCTTTATATTCAAAACTCTAGAAAAACTAAGGATAACAGGAACATACCTCAATATTGTAAAAGCAATCTATGCTAAGCCTCAGGCTAGCATCATTCTGAATGGAGAAAAACTGAAGGCATTCCCTCTAAAATCTGGAACAAGACAGGGATGCCCTCTCTCACCACTTCTGTTCAACATAGTTCTCGAATCACTGGCCAGAGCAATTAGACAGACGAAAGAAAATAAAGGCATAAAAATAGAAAAGAAGAACTCAAATTATCACTATTTGCAGATGACATGATTCGATACCTAGCAGACCCAAAAGGGTCTACAAAGAAACTATTAGAGCTAATAAATGAATTCAGCAAAGGGGCAGGCTATAAAATCAACACTCATAAATCAAAGGCATTCCTGTATATCAGCGACAAATCCTCTGAAATGGAAATGAGGACAACCACCCCATTCACAATATCCTCAATAAAAGTAAAATACTTGGGAATCAACCTAACAAAAGAGGTGAAAGACTTATACAATGAAAACTACAGAACCCTAAAGAAAGAAATAGAAGAAGATCTTAGAAGATGGAAAAATATACCCTGTTCATGGATAGGTAGAAGTAACAACATCAAAATGGCGATATTACCAAAAGTTCTCTATAGGTTTAATCCAATGCCAATCAAAATCCCAACGGCATTTCTTGTAGAAATAGAGAAAGCAATCATGAAATTCATATGGAAAAATAAAAGACCCAGAATAGCAAAAACAATGCTAAGCAGGAAGTGTGAATCAGGCGGGATAGCTATACCAGACTTCAAACTATACTACAGAGCAATAGTAACAAAAACACCATGGTACTGGTAACAAAACCGGCGGGTTGACTAATCGTACAGAATAGAGGACACAGAAGCCAATCCACAAAACTACAACTATCTTATATTCGATAAAGGGGCTAAAAGCATGCAATGGAAGAAGGATAGCATCTTCAACAAATGGTGTTGGGAAAACTGGAAATCCATTTGCAACAAAATGAAACTGAATCCCTTTCTCTCGCCATGCACAAAATTTAACTCAAAGTGGATCAAGGAACTTGATATCAAATCAGAGACATGGCATTTGATAGAAGAAAAAGTTGGCTATGATCTACATACTGTGGGGTCGGGCTCCAAATTCCTCAATAGGACACCCATAGCACAACAGTTAATAACTAGAATCAACAAATGGGACTTACTCAAACTAAAAAGTTTTTTCTCCGCAAAAGAAACAATAAGAGAGGTAAATAGGGAGCCTACGTCCTGGGAACAAATCTTTACTCCTCACACTTCAGACAGAGCCATAATATCCAGAATATTCAAAGAACTAAAAAAATTAGACAATGAGATAACGAATAACCCAATCAACAAATGGGCCTAGGACCTGAACAGAAATTTATACAATCAATCAACAAGTATATGAAAAAATGCTCACCATCTCTAGCAGTCAGAGAAATGCAAATCAAAACCACCCTAAGATACCATCTCACTCCAGTAAGATTGGCAGCCATTAGGAATTCAAACAGCATCAAGTGCTGGCGACGATGTGGGGAAAAGGGTACTCTTGTACATTGCTGGTGGGACTGCAAATTGGTGCGGCCAATTTGGAAAGCAGTATGGAGATTTCTTGGAAAACTCGGAATGGAACCACCATTTGATCCAGCTATTCCCCTACTCGGTCTATTCCCTAAAGACCTAAAAAGAGCACACTATAGGGACACTGCTACATCCATGTTCATAGCAGCACAATTCACAATAGCAAGACTGTGGAACCAACCTAGATGCCCTTCAATAGACGAATGGATAAAAAAAATGTGGCATTTATACACAATGGAGTATTACTCTGCATTAAGAAATGACAAAATCATAGAATTTGGAGGGAAATGGATGGCATTAGAGCAGATTATGCTAAGTGAAGCTAGCCAATCCCTTAAAAACAAATGCCAAATGTCTTCTTTGATATAAGGAGAGTAACTAAGAACAGAGTAGGGATGAAGAGCATGAGAAGAAGATTAACATTAAACAGGGATGAGAGGTGGGAGGGAAAGGGAGAGAGAAGGGAAATTGCATGTAAATGGAAGGAGACCCTTAGGGGTATACAAAATTACATACAAGAGGATGTGAGGGGAAAGGATGAAAATATAAGGGGGAGAAATGAACTACAGTAGAGGGGGTAGAGAGAGAAGAGGGGAGGGGAGGCGGGAGGGGGGATAGTAGAGGATAGAAACGGCAGCAGAATACAACAGACACCAGAATGGCAATATGTAAATCAATGGTTCTGCAACTGATGTGATTCTGCAATCTGTATATGGGGTAAAAATGGGAGCTCATATCCCACTTGAATCAAAGTGTGAAATATGATATATCAAGAACTATGTAATGTTTTGAACAACCTACAATAAAAATTAATTAAAAAAATACATGATTTCTTATATATTTTCAGATATCAATTCAATACATTATTTAAAGGGGAACCAGTTATATTATTTATTAACTGTATGATCTATTCATGCATTATCTCTATATTCATAGACACAGGGTACACCTATTTTTACCCTCAATACTAATTTATACGTTTTCAAAATATTCCTCAAAAAATGGTGGAAGAAATACTCATGTCACCTGATCTATATATACATTTTATCACAGTAATATTCTGGACAAAAAAATCAAAGGTCACCCTTAAGTTTGTACCAAAGCCTAAATGGAAAGTGAGCATGGATTACTAAAACCTTCCATGTCCAGGTGGCCTAATGCTCTCAAATGTCAATCTTATTGGTGACTACATTTTTGTTTCTTCCTAAGATTATATATTCAACCTCAAGCCTGTTGAAAATGTCTAATCCTATCACTCACTTTATACTTTGCCTGATTTAGTAATGTCTCTATATCTATTTTCCTACATATTTTCCCCTGTTCATCATTGTGACTGACTCTTCACTTGTGCTGACATTTACATTCACTGTCTACCTGAAACCCTATTGCTTATGAACTTTTGGTCTAAATCCTATTCTCACTCTTCTTTGTAAACCTACTGACTATCTTCCTAATCCTACCGACTATCCCTTTTTCAGTGGATGTTCTCTTCGACATTCAATCATCCAAGGTACAAGCTCCTATGCCATTGTATATAGATTTATCTGAGACATTTTTGCAGAAAATAATTCAAAGCTAAGTGTACCAATTAAGGGCCCAATGCCCTTCTGGACTTCATATCTTCCATAGATTTCTGTTTTTATACTTATATTTCACCTATATATTCTTGTAAATATCATAGTTTCCCAATACCATTATTCGTCATGCAGAAGGATTCCTAACCCCAAATTGAACATGTTACTAACCCAAAACCATACATTGTTCTCTCAATCGAACTTTACAGAACAGCAGGGACAGGGTTGCTCTTAAAATATAGGAATGTAGGGCATGTTCCAGCTGTTGAGAACATCAAAGGTCCATGCAGAAATGATCCCTTGAGAAGATGTAGGCAGCTACGAAAGACCTGAGAGAGAAAAGTCATCTTCTATGGCAAACAACCTTGTCAGCATGAAGGGATGTGTATGAATCAGCCTCTCTCTTCTTAATGTAGAGAAGATGGACCAAAACAGTGCTAGGTGGAGAGCTGTTCCCGGGTGCCCATGGTTTATATACCATTCTAACTTGTGAAAGTGTCACAGGAAGTAGGGGCAGGCTCCATCTCATGGGACTCTTGAAAGCAATTGTTAGGACAAAGTGGTTGTCAAGGCAATGACCTCATTCAGTTCCTGAAGAAGTGATCTACCTCACTTCCTTGGTGATGGAACTCTCTTAGCTTGGGATCCAGGAAGCCAGGCACCCGGAGCCAGTCCAGTCCCAGACCCAGTAGGCTCACTTGTTTGAATTTACCAAGGAGAGTGTCAGTCTTTCTTGGTACCTACAGATGTGAGGATGGCCAAATACCAGGAGAGCTCTGCATAGGGGCCTTTCCTGAGAAAGTAGGTAGTGGTTCACAGCAGGCTCCTGACAACTTCACAGAGTTGGCCAAGGAGACCAGATCTGAGATAGGACAGGCCATTTTGGGGGAACATAGTATGGCCCACCACTCAGAGGAAACTCCGGATAGTCACAGAGTTACATGGGGGAAGGAGGTGTCTTTGTGGGTGTGGGTGTGATTTTGTGGTTTTGTCTCATGATCTGAGAATAGGTAGGAAAGACGGTTTGTTTGATTTGGAGTGGTCTTCTTCTAGTAAGTCGTTGGACAAGGCAAGTGTTTCTATGTCTGTGTATCCCACTGTGTCCGTGGTTGTAGACATTAGAAAATAGAATGCAACAATTGATATGTCCTGTATAGTAGAAAGATTCCCGGCATTCATCCTGCCCAATTTATGAATGGACTGCAGCTTGCCTTATCCATGGGCAACACCTGCTACCTTCCTAAGTTCCTGTTTCTTCCAGAATTCTCACCACTCTCCAGAATAGTCTCATGATTTTGTGTCCAAAATATGTACCACCTCCAAGCTCTGTGACATTGCCATGTCCTGGATAGCTGAAGGGAATGGCGAGCATCTCAGAAAACACAGATATCAGTGTGACCAAGAAAGTCTCAGTTGAGAAACCATGCTTTCGGCCTTTTGCTTATCAATTGTTCTGTTTCCCTGAATGTCAGGAAGGTCTTTGCCTCAGGCCACCCCTTTGTGAAGCCTGAAGAAAACAGTTTTCAAATGAAAATGAATGGGCACCACCTGTGGCTCTTTGCTTAATTGCTTTGGAAAGGGATGTGTCTAAATCAGCCTCTTGGCCCTGTGTGAGGTTGTGGCTTAGATTCTCAGCACCTGATGGATATAAAGAGAGATCCCATGTGTGCATCCAAAACCAAAATGGCCAAAAGAGCAATTATTGTGAATGAAGTCTCTCGCATTCATTTGTAAGGTTCCTGACCACCATCAAGTGAGAATACGGATCCTTTGGGTCAAATGAGTTATGCACAGCCCTGCAGAGGCTAGCCCATAGGTTTTTGGGTTTTCTCATGGCTCCAAATCATATAAAGAATCTATACCTGACAGTCAGTAGGCCTCAAATTGGAGATGCAGAGCAGTATTAACAGCTAGCCTGTCTGATCACTCCTGGTTCACCGGATGGGTGTCCAGGCCACCTTGACTTTAGGCAAATGAGGGGCAAGGGAGCTTATTTTTGACACTGTCATGGGCTGCACCCCTCATGAAAAACTCCAGCCAGAGGTTATGATAAGTGTCTATATGAAAGAAGATGAGGGCCATGTGGGAGTGTTTGGTTTTAATTGTGGTCATTTGTTTGGCGGTTGGAAGAGATAACTGGATCCACCTGGGCTTGAACTCTGGCATGATTCCTCTTAGAGACTGAGTTCTGGAATTTACCTCAAAGAAGTATTGCCATGAAATGTGTTGGGATTTTAGGAGGCCACGCATGAGAAGCCTCCCTTGAAAACTGAGATTGAGTGCCAGGGTGTCTTTCCACAGTGCAGTGAGAATCTCAGCCAGGATATCACATGATTTTATTCTGAAAGACTTGGTAGCCATAGTTGAGAGTCTAAACACATATGGAACTCATATTGTAGACCTCAATGATCCTGGCTTCATGTGACCTTTTGGCCACTCTTTGGGAAGCCTTGCCTGTGAGATTTCTCCAGAGTTTTAATTTAAATGAGCTTCCTTACCACATAATGGTTCCTGCATTAATTGAAACGTACAGTGACTCCAACTTCATCCTTCAAAAATGGCTAAATAAATACCATCAAATTTCTGAAATTCCCATGACCAGGTGGCACTGGAGAACCTTTGGATATCCTGTTGCTGATCATGAGTGAAATAATTCCCCACGCAATGACACTTCACCGGGAGAATTCCAATTTTATTGCTCAAAGCTGTGTGCTTATATAGAACTAAGGGGGAGATGGTAGGGCTTAGAAAAATGGCAGCAACCCGTTTATTGGCAAGTTCTTTCAGATATCAGCTCCAGAGCCCAGGAATTAGTTCTCATTGGGGCTAAGGTTCCCCACAAGTGAGATTTGAAATTGGCGCTGACGTGAGAGTTCACAAGGGTGGGAACTTTTTGCGCCACTGGAGAAATGAAGAAGGTAGGAAGAAGAAGTCCTTAGGCGCCATGTTGAGGTTTTTCTCTGGGTTATGGCTGCCATTTATTCTTTTCCCAACATTCCACGCTTTTTGTTTTCTTAGGAAGTGGGGCGTCATTTGTCAGATCCGGCTGCTTCCTGCTGTGTGGGGGTGGTGTGGGGCCTAGAAAGAGAAGTGGAGGAATGCTCAGGGAGCAGGTTTGGGATTATCATGGCAGCCAGAAATAAAACCCAGTGGCTATAGACAGCTACTTTCGTAGGGGTGAAGTCAATGAATGTTCCTTGAAGCCAAAGTTGTCGATGGCATGGAACTAGTCCTGGATGGAAGAGATTGTTGGTATCAGCCACTGGTCCTGTAACAGAGACTCTAGGAAATACTGGAAGCATTACCTGGACATGGCGTCACCAGCACCTGAAGAAGATCAGAGCAAATAAAAACAGAATGAAGATAAAAATTAAAGGAAATGTCATTTTTTGGCAGAAGTTCCATGTTGGGGGACTGACATAGAAGAGGCCAAGGGCCATGAGAAATCTTAGAAGGTGGTAAAGACTCATGAATCCAGGATGGCAGATTAAAAGGTTCTCAGAGCTCGTTGTCTCCCGCTGTCTGATACCCATTGCATTCCATCATGCCTGGTAGTGAGCTTCATCACTGAGTTACTGTTCTCTTGGAGATGTTGGGGGTTCATCGGTCATCAGAGGCTGGTAGTGCCTAAGCAAAAGCTGGTTGAAAGTTTGATTAGGAATTTTTTGCAGTTGGGTTTGAAGGCACTTCATTTTGCAGGGCAAGAGAGCACAAAAAAGGAGCATCCCAATAAGGGGCCCCAAGATATGTAGTAAGTACATGGCAAGATAGGATTGGAAGAACCCCATGATGGGATTGGAGGAGGTATGTTTGAGCAATTCGGTCGATAATTCCTGAAATTTAACAACATTTTTTTTTATTAGCCCAGATTCATTAACATAATAGCAAAATTCCTCTCTGAGGAATAGGCATGTAACCCCTTTTTCTGCAGTGAGAAGATCAATTGCCCTTTGGTTCTGTAAAGCCACTTGTGCCAATGATGTAACCTGCCACTGCAAGGAACCCAGAGACTCAGCCATGGTATTGAGTGTTTCCTGCAGTTTTTGTTGAAGGTCATTGGATGCCCATAGAGCATGACCTATAGCTCCACCAGAGAGTCCGAGACTCGTCACTGAGGTTGTTAAAATGAGGCCTACCAGAACCGGCAGAAAGACTACCCTACGGGTGCGGGAAGGTAGGGCCAACTGTCAGAATTCGGTGGGAGTATACAAAGATAGCTGAGGAACTACAGTAACCAAGAAACAGGTGCCAGAGACATTGATCGTTGAGGTACTTAAAGACCCATTACACCAGAGGAAATGTTCAGGTTGCCTAAACACAGGGCTCTATGGGGTGTTGTAGCTCAAGGAACAAACGGGTAAAGGATTCATTACTGGCAGGTGGAAACAGATGAAAGGAAATAAAGTATTGGTGGAATAACTTTCCCACAGTGGGATACGTGTCACATGTAGGGGTTGTCCTTTTTAGAGAAATTGTAGGGTTTTGCTGGAATATTTTCTGCCGGTAATGGGACTGCTGCTAGAAGTGGACGACTAAGTGAAGCACAGAGAAAGCACTGAGAAGTAGGCAAAGAAAGACGGGTGGAGTTTAATAATCAAAAAGTTTGGTGTAGCAAATTGAGCCATGTGGGAGGGGGACCTGAGGGGGTTGAAGGCTCTGAATCCTCTTTGGATGAGCTATGGATACGATCTCGAAGTTTTGATTCTGAGTCCTTAATGTGTTCGACTACCTGGATGGTTGCCTTAGGTGGCGTAATCAGGGTGCGGCCAATAGTCATCCACCCTGTGGGTCTGACTGAGGTTGTCTGAGCATAGACAGCAAACTCAACATAGCCCCAACGTTTGGCCTTGGGGTCAGGTTTATCTAAAGTATACCATCCATTGTTATTGGATGAAGAGCCTTTATGCCACTTTATGTAACTTGAAGTCCACCCTTCAGGGTAACCGAGTGAGTGGTAAGAATAGCTACCACGTTCATCATGGAACCTGCATGACCAATAGGGGCACCCATTATATATCCCAGGCCACCAATGACAATAATCTTTTGTTTGATCAAAAAGGAAGCAAATGAAAGGCCAGTTCCAGCTACCAGGGACGAAGGTCCTTGAAGGTGACAATTTTAGGGAAATAGAGGTTCAGTTGTGGATGAAGCAAGTAGTTGCATCCACTGCGCGGACCTTCTGCATGCCATGTTCTGAGTATCATTCCCGAAGAGTGAATAAATGCATGGTAGGTGAGGAGGGTAAAGACCAGTCCTGACAGAGCACAGAAAATAAGCAGAGCACAAAAAACAAGCAGTTAGAGAAGACTAGGGTGTTGGGAGAGCTCATTGTGCCTTCTTTAAGAGGAATTGGGCTGCAAGGAAAACCGTGTGAGCCGCAACTTAAATGGGTGAGATGGGTGTGGAGAGCAGGAGTAAAGGAGAGGTTCAGGAGGTGATTCTTGGAGTTCCTCTGGGGTGGCCCTGTCGTCAGCATGTGGGGCCTCCTGGTGATGTGGCTTCAACCTAGACATGTGATTCCAGGGAGTGAGACGGTTGTCTGGTAAGGAGAGTTTGGCGGCGGTTGGGGTACAGAGAATGACAGGCTAGGGGCCTTCCGATTTGGGGGCAAGAGTCCCTTTCTCCTCTGGGGTATTATAATTGACTAGACTAACAGGTGTTAAGGGAGGAGTGTTTGGAGAGGAGACTGGGTCCGGACGAAGCCAGTCCTGATATTTCCAGAGTTCCGAGCGGAGATGAAGCAAGAGAGGCAAAGACAAATCTCGGGTGAGAGGTCCTTGTGAAATGACCAACGCAGGGGTTATAAGATGTCTTTCATACATTATCTCAAAAGGAGACAGTAAAGATGGTTTCTTAGGGAGAGCTCTGATTCGAAGCAAAGCCAAGGGAAGGAGTTTGACCCAGTCTATGTTTAATTCCATTGTCAATTTGGTAAGGACTTCCTTTAGAGTACGATTTACCCTTTCCACATTCCCTGAAGCCTGGGGGAAATATGGACAGTTGAAATGCCACTTGAAGGAGAGGGCTTGAGAGACCTTTTGTGTTATCCTAGAAGTAAACTCAGGGCCATTGTCATATTGTAGGGAAGTGGGCATACCAAACCTGGGGATGATGTCTGTCAGTAAGATTGAAGCTAAAGTGGAAGCCTTTTTATTGGAAGTGGGAAATGCCTCAACCAAACCAGAGAAAGTGTCCACAAAGACAAGGAAGTATTTAGTGTGCCATACTGTGGGCATGTTGGTGAAGTCTACCTGCCAGTCAGCAGAGGGAATGGGTCCCCGGGCTTGTTGGGAAGGGAAACGTTTGGGCCTTAAAGGAGTATGAGGGTTGGTCCGCTGACAGATCTGACAATTAGAGGCTATATTCTGTAGCATGGCTTGTCAGAGGGAGTGAGGAAGAAGAAACTCTGTAAAAAGAGGGTCAAAGACTGAGAATTGGAAAGGAATAGAGTATGAAGGAACTTGAAAAGATGCTTGTTCTTACTGAAAGAAGTAGGGGCTTCAGATGAGCTGTCTAAAGTGGCCATTATATGTCCACCATGGGGGCCATGATTGGAAGTGGTAGCAGCCATTCGTGCCACCTGGTCAGCTTTGGCATTGCCCTCAGTGATAAGAGAGCCGTCCTTCTGATGGGACCTACAATGGACATCTCCCAACTGGGTGGGTAAGTGGGAGGCCTCTATCAGATTGGTTATAAGAGCTGAATTAGCGCTTCTTTCAAATTGCAGCATGGGATAATAAGATATGGAAGACATATTTTGAATCAGTTTAGAGGGTGAGGGATTTGCCTTGTGCTAGAAGGCAGGCACGAGTGGATGCTATAAAATCAGCCTGCTGGTCTGTAGTTCCTGAAGGCAAAACCTTGGCCTCTATAATCTCAGTGGCTGAAAATACAGCGTATCCAGAGTAATGAGTTCCATTCTGCCTAAAGGAACTGCTGTCAGTAAACCAGATAAGGTCAGGCTTGGTGAGTGGTCTCTCAGAAATGGAAGAATGACAGGGGAGGAAATCATCTAAGTTTTCCAAGCAATTATGAGTTGGTGTGTGAGACATGGGAGTCATTGGGAGCAGTGAGGCAGGGTTCAGTGCAGAGCAGGGGAGGAAAATAATATTAGGGTTTTCCAGAAAGGAAGTGAGGAGCGACAGAACTCTGGATGTAGGGAGGGTTTGAAGGCCCTTTTAAGGTAAAAGATCTTTCAAGTGATGTGGGGAGTAGATAGTTCAAGGGGCCCCAAAAGTTAGATTAGAGGCTTCTTTGTGTAAAATTTGTCCAGTAGCCAGAGCTCTTAAGCAAGGGGCCCACCCACGGATGGAAAATAAGAAACCATGTCCTCCAGGTCACATAGATGCAGACCCAGGTTGATGGTTTCACTAGAAAGGAAGCTAAAGCACATATATTTCAAGTGCCCAACCTCACAGGCAGTATCTCAAGAAGTCTCTAGGACAACAGACCTCCATGTTTTTGAAGTGTTTACCCTGTCCCTTACTTTTGGAAACTCCTCTAACACTTCCAAGGTTGTGAACTCCTGATCGCATTCCATTCCAGATATGTATTCATGGATTTTCTAATTCTTCTCCTCTAATTGTGTCTTACATGGGGTGAAGGTGTTGTCAAGGTATTGTTCTGGATGAGAGTGGGAAGAATTTTGTGTAGCACATATTTACATACACATTGGATTCATTTTCCAATTTTCCATTCGAAATACTGAATCCCTGTCAGTAACCCATACCCTAATAGACTCTGACTACTAATCCTAATATGATGGAGACAAATAACCCAAACATAATATTAATACAAGCAGTTCAGAGGAGGCATGGTGTATAGTTGGTCTTGCCTTTTGCATGATATAGTGTAGGAGTTATAAATCTTGTCAATTGTTTGTTGAAATAGTACTCCATGTGTTTTTAAAGTTAACACATATGTGAATTTCTGTCTCCTTTTTTCTGTAGCCAATTCAGCACATGTATTTTTATATGCACATATAAAATCATACCTGGTATCACACGTACATTTTTGTGAGGTGGCTAACTTGGCAGAAACAAAGTATGAGAAGAGATCACCCCTCCTAAACGCTTTTGGAACTGAAAATTCAAACTATGAGTGAGATTTTTAGTTGAACAACATTATACATAAATCCATGTTCAGTAAAATTAATATTTTTGGATCGGTGGATGATATATATTTCACGATGAATTTTGATTGGCATATATATTGCTACTTCCTAATGTTTCTCTGTGTGATATATATATATATATATATATTTTTCCAAATATAAAATATATGTGTCTTATTATACACTCCCTTAATAATTCACTCATGCTCATGTATGTGGTTTTATAATCAAATTTTCATACGATTATTTTCAGAAATATTCATCCACCTGAAATACATATTTGTTTTCTAGTACTGAAAACTCACTTCACTGAATGGTGCAAACAAATCCTTATATTTCTACAGTAACTGACCCAATTTAACATCAATGCATGTAGATTCCAATGGGGCATGATGTGTATTTTGACGTTCATTTTATTTAACACTGGTACATTACTATTTCTTCAGTTTTTGTACATCATAGTATAAACATTTCATCCATAAGTTCACAAATTTAAAGACATTTGAAACACATTCAATCACTTCCTGCTTCAGTACACATGTATTCCTCCTTGCTTTTGACTGGTCATTTCATGAGACTTCTTTCCAAACACATTATTTTCGATTTCCATAATCAATTTTGAAGCAAAACTCACACACTTTATGATAAACCACAACCCTAATATTACCATTAGATGTATAACTTGTTGGAATGAATGTATGTATATCAATATAACATTTACTGTGTATTTTCAGATATCAATTTATTCCAATTTCTAAAGTTGGAATCAGTTATATTATATATTCACACATGGTACACCTATTTGTGCCCCCAATACTAATTTATATCTCTTCTAAATATTGCTCCCAGAAATGGTGCAAGAAATACTCATGTCACCTGATCTACATATACATTTTATCACAGTAATATTCTGGACACAAAATGCAAAGTCACACTTACAATTGTACCAAAGCCTAAATGGAATGTGAGTATGGATTATGAAAATCACCCATGTCCATGTTGCCTAATGCTCTCAAATGTCAATCCTATTGGTGACTACATATTTGTTTCTTCCTAAGATTATGTATTCAACCTCAAGCCTGTTGAAAATGTCTAATCCTATCAATCACTTCATCATTTGCCTGATTTCCTAATGTCTCTAATGATATCTGCTTTCCTACATATTTTCCCCAGTTCATCATTGTGACTGACTCTTCAAATGTGCTGACATTTACATTTTCTGTCTACCTGAAACCCTATTGCTAAAGAACTTTTTGTCCAAATCCTATACTGACTCTTTTTTCTAATCATATCAAGTATCTTCCTAATCCTACCAACTATCCTTTTTTGACTGGATGTTCTCTTCAACATTCAATTATCCAAGGTACAAGGTCCTATGCCATTATGTATAGATTTATCTGAGACACATGTGCACAACATAATTCAGAGTAAAGTATCCCAATCAAGGATCCAATGCCCTTTTGGGCTTCAAATCTTACCTAGATTTGTGTTTTCATACATATATTTCACCTCTATATATCCTTATAAATATTGCAGTTTCCCAATACCATTATTCATGCAGCAGAATGATTCCTAACCCAAATCAATCATGTTATTAACCCTAACCATACTTTGTTTCCTCAACCTAACTTTACAGAAAAGCAAGGACAAAGTTGGTCTTATATAGAAATGTAAGAGATCTTCCACCTTCTGAGAACCTCAAAGGTCCATGCAGAAGTGAACCCTGGGGAAGATATAGAAAGCTATGAAGGACCTGAGAGAGCGAAAGTCATCTTTCATGACAAAAAAAAAAAAAAAAAAAAAACAGGTCAGGATGAAGGGGTGTGTCTGAAGCAGTCTCTCTCTTCTTAATGTAGAGAAGATGGACCAAACCAGGCCTGTGTGGAGAGCTGTTTACGGGTCCCTATGTTTGATATACCATTCTTACTTGTGAAAGTGTCACAGGAAGTAGAGGCAGCCTCCATCTATTGGGACACTTGGAAGCAACTGTTAGGACAAAGATGTTGCCAAGGCAGTGACCTCATTCAGTTCCTGAAGGAAGTGACCTATATAAATTTCTTGGTGATGGAACTCTCTGAACTTGGGATCCAGGAAGCCAGGCACCCAGAGTCATTCCCAGTCCCAGTCCCAGTGGCCACACATGTTTGGATTTACCAAGGACAGAATCGGTCTTTCTGTGTAACTACTGATGTGAGGATGGCCAAATTCCAGGAGAGCTCTGAAGAGGGGCCTTTCCTGAGAAAGCAGGTAGTGTCTCACTACTGGCACCTGACAACTTCACAGTGTTGGCCAAGGAGACCAGATGTGACATAGCAAAGCCCATTTCGGGGAAACGTAGTATGTCCCATCAGTCAGAGGACACTCCGGATAGTCACAGACCTACTTGGGGGAAGGAGTTGACTTTGTGGGTGTGCGTGTGAGTTTGTGGTTTTGTCTCATGATCTGAGAATATATAGGAAAGTCGGTTTGTTTGATTTGGAGTGGACTGTTTCTAGTAAGTCTTTTGACAATGCGAGTGTTTCTATGTCTGTTTATCCCACTGTGTCCGTGGTTGTAGACATTAGAAAGGAGAATGCATCAATGGATGTGTCCTGTCTAGTAGAAAACTTCACAGCATTCATCCTGCCCAATTTATGAATGGACTGTGGTTTGCCTAATGGATGGGCAACAACTACTATCTTCCTAAGTTCCTGTATGTCTTCTTGAATTCTGGCCACTCTCCAGAATAGGTTCAGGGTTTTGTGTCCACGATATGTACCACCTCCAAGCTCTGTGACATGGCCATGTACTGGATAGCTGAAGGGAATGGGATCATCTCAGAAAACCCAGATATCATTCGAGAAACCCTGCAATGGGCCATTTGCTTATCTATTGTTCTGTTGCCCTGAATGTCAGAAAGGTCTTTGCCTCAGTCCACTTCTTTGTGAAGCCTGAAGGAAACGGTTTTCAAGGGGAATTAATGGGCATCACCTGTTGCTCTTTGCTTAATTGCTTTGGAAAGGAATGTATCTGCATCAGACTCTTGGCCATGTGTGAGGCTGTTGCATAGATTCTCAGCACCTGATGGATCTAAAGAAAGTTCCCACGTGTGCTTCCAAAACCAAAATGGCCAAAAAAGCAGTCATTGTGGACGAAGTCTCTCGCCTTCCTCTGTAACGTTCCTAACCTCCATCAAGTGAAAATAGGGATTCTTTGTGTCAAATGAGTTCTCAAAACCCTGCAGATGATAGCCCATATGTGCTTGGGTTTTCTCATGATTCCAATTCACATAAAGAGTCTATACCCGAGAGTCAGTAGGCCTCAAATTGGAGAAGCAGAGCAGTATTTATGGCAGGCTTATTTGATCACTCCTGGTTCTCAGGAAGGGTGTCCAGGCAACCCTGACTTTAGGCAAATTATGGGCAAGGGAGTTTATTTTGTACACTGTCTTGGGCTGAGCCCCTCATGGAAACCTCCAGCCACAGGTTATGATGAGTGTCTATATGGAAGAAGATGAGGGCCTTGTGGGAGTGTTTTGGTTTTAATTGTGGTCATTTGTGTAGTGCTTGGAAGTGATGACAGGGTCTACCTGGGCTTGAACTCTGGTGTGATTCTCCTTAGAGTCTGAGTTCTGGAACTGATCTCAGAGAAATATTGCCATGAACTGTGTTCAGATTTTAGGAGGCCACGCATTGGATTTCCCCTTGGAAACTGAGATCAAAAAAGAAGGGTGACTTTCCACAGAGCCTTGGAATCTCAGCTAAGATATCACATGATTTTATTCTGAAAGATGTGGCAGCCATAGTTGACAGTCAGAACACCCATGGACGTCACATTGAAGACCTCAATGGGCCTGGCTTCATGTGACCTTTTGACCACTCTATGGGATGACTTGCCTGTGAGATTTCTCCAGAGATTTCATTGAAATGAGTTTCCTCACCATTTAATGGTTCCTGAATGAACTGAAACCCACAATGCCTCCAAATTCATACATGAAAAATGGCTAAATAAATACAATAATTTTTTGAAATTCCCTTAACCAGGTGGCACTGGAGAACCTTTGGATGTCTTTTTCCTGATCATGAGTGTACAAGAGAATGCCATGATTGACGGGGTTTCATGAAAATGGTGTAGAACAAAGATGCCAGTAAGTTGGACCCTGCTGAGTAGTGGGCCTATTGCAGTGGTGGGCAGGTGTGTGATAATACATCTGTGGTGTGGCCAGGAGGATTTTCCATTGCCTTCAAAATGGCTTGTGACTGATATGGTGCAGCCAGCAGACCCTTCTTGTTACATGGAGAGGTTTCTGGGCAAAGTTCAGAGTCAGATTTCTATGGACAAATGGGCAAGCTTTGTGAGATAGAAGCCTGGTTGGTGCATTCTCTGTCACCACAAGTGACAGAACTCCCTCCAATACTGGGTCCCAGTAGAACTCGTTGTATTTCATGAAGCAAATACCAAACTCCCAGTGCAGCAGCAAGAAACACCACGAAAAGTGGAGGATGACCAAATGGCTTCACAGTTCACACGGGGAGACACTTAGCAAAAAGTGGCCACAGTTTACCTACAAATACAAAATTCAGCACTGCTGCCTCATGTTCATTAGAATACAAAAAACCATGTCCTCCAGGTCACGTAGATGCAGACCCAGCTTTTATGGTGTCACTAGAAAGGAAGCTAAATCTCCTTACAACAACATATATTTCAAGTGCCCAACCTCAGAGGAAGTTTCTCAAGAAGTCTTTAGGCCGGCAGAGCTCCACGTCTTTGGAGTGTTTACCTGTTAGACCAGGACGCTAGAAAAGACCACTGACTCAAATTAAAATCAAATAAAATTAAGCTTATTATTTCCACTGGCCGTGCTCCCTCTCCCTCCCAAAATGGTGGGAACAAGACAGCATCCCCAGCTTTCCTACAGCCCAGTTTTATAGCCCAGAAAGTTACACAAAAGGGGGGTTACAGATAACAGAACTCTGATAAACATCACATTAAAGGTAGTTTACAATTTTTTTTGCTGTCCCTACATCAGAATTCATGAGGACCATTAGAGCCTCAGAGAGGGTTGTTTTCTGGCCAGAGAAGGCAAATATTTATGATGTGTCACTAAAGTTTCAGAGAGGGCTGCTATCTGGTCAGAGAGCTGGGCATGCGTGAGTTCAAGACGTGGGCAGGCATTCCACGCAGGTTCAGAATTTGAAGTAATTTATGGTAAAGCCAAAATTATCTTTTCATGGCTTTGTGGCATGATGGCTCCCAATTTTAATAAAAGATCAGGTTGGGTCTACAATTTCCCCCTTTTCTCTGTGTCCCTTTCAAATCTTTGATAGATTATGGGAAGAACACTGAGGAAATTTTAATCCCTCAGATAAGAGTCTCCAAATTTTTACAACTCACCCAAAACCAATCTCCCTGATTTTACCTGACTTAATTAATTATTTATATTGATAGTCTATTTATCTTTCTCTCCATTGTTGTAAAAAGAGTGGCATCACTAATTTTTTCTTCTTCTGTCCTGAGACAGGGTGACGTGAGTGGGCTCGTCGTGAGGGACATGAGTTGCCTATTAGAAGTCAGTTGAGAGACATGAGTTGCCCTTTAGAAGTCAATTCGGTTTGATGTCAGGTTGGGGAAGAACAGGTTGTAAAGTCATCTGTGAATGGATTCTTCTATGAGTGAAACAAAAACCATGAGTACTGAATAAATGTTGCAGCAGCTGGAACATGTCACTGTATAGAAATTCCCTCACCAGTCTTTAATATCCCCAATTATCAGGACTGTCAACTTAATATTTAACTTTAAGTGTTACAGTTGGCCCTCCCAATAAGACACAGTTTAATAATTTAATGTCATCTGATCTTGTAAAAATCCTTTTACTAGTATGACCTCTGCGTCTAATAGAGAAACCTTTAATTCTGTTACTCAGGGCTGGATAATCGTACTAGCAAACACCAAGCCTACCTGTGTAGGTTAGGAATATCTGTAGGTCTTAAACTGAAAACTTCTGCCTGTGGCAGCTCTTCTTGATAGTCTCTTTTTATAAGTATTAGGCATTCCTGTCTGAGAATCCTTCTTTGTAGCCTCCAGTCTTACTTATTTTGGGAGGATAAGATAAAGTGCAAACCTTAAAATTTTATTATTATTATTATTATTATTTAAAATGCCCAGGAGTGGCTGTATTTTGGTCTTAACTGTCTTTGCTAAGTGTTTAAGATGAAGCAGTCAAACTGACTTTTGTTTCTATCTATTGTTAACAGTCAGCTGAGATTTTGTGGGAATCAATTCTGGGGAAACTTGAGAAGAGATTCTCAGTTCTGCTAGTGCCATTTGCGCTAGGTGGGTCCAGGTCTTGCTTGACCATTTGGATTCCCTCAGAAGCATCATGGATGTCTCCTTTCTATGATGACTCTCCTCTTTGTAACAAATGCACTGATTGGCTTTCTGTTCTCCAGTGGTCTCATTAATCTCCCTGATCAGGAGGTTATGTGGCTCAGAGTTGCAAAGCTCTTTAGAGAAGTCCCCTGTTCCCTGGATTCAGACTGACTCAGAGGGCAAGAGCCAAATATTGGTTTTCTTGGCCCTTTTCATTTAACATTCATTTTAAATCCTAATCTTAAAAATCCAGCAAATAAATTTTAACAGCCTTACATTAAGAGTACTGGGCTTTAATGTCTATAACTTTATAATTACCTTTTTATTAATTGGGATCTGTATTATTCTGTCTGTATTGTAGTTGATGACTTATTATCTTGAATAAACCCATGTTGTGTTCTTAAAGCAACACATTTGTAAAACACTAACAGGGAATCTTTAGATCACTTATAAGAAAATTTCAAACTAAAATTAACAAAAGTAAAAATACTTAGTTCGTGTAATATCTTCCCTGAATTTTTTGGCTGAATTATACATTATATCCCCTGTTTGAGATCCTAGGAATATTGAAAATAAAAAAAAACCTTTTTAACATAACTTTAAAGAAATATTATCTGACCTAATGGTTTCATAGTCATTCTCACATGTAGTAAGATGGGACACACAGCCTTATCTCAGGTAAGGCAGGGCTCTTTATAAATCTTAACTATTTTAGTTCTAAAGCTGATCTTTATTTTTAAATATCATTTGACAATGTTTAAATAAATTGTTTGAGGTCACATGAACATTAGCTAACACCATATAATATCACATTTAAAACATGAATTAAAGAAAGGCTGAAAGTTTTTAACCTTTACAAAGATTAGGCTCTAATTAACTTAAAAATACATTTAAATTGTTCCCCAATGTAAAAAGTAACATAAAAATTTACATATCTTATTGATAACAGGTAAATAAATCCACAATATATTTTTTACCACACAACTTCAGAGCACCAGCTTGATATAATACTCTTTAAACGTTTCTACCTTACAGACTTGCATACCTGTAAGATATGAAAACATTAATAGCATAACAATTACATTTATGTTTCTACATTAATCAAGTTTGGCTTTTAAAGAAATGGCAGTACAGTGCTCTAAAATAACAGTTTTTATTTAATCAGTTGTTTAATTTTTATGGTTGCTTGCTCTAGAAAACATAAATCTTAATAAACTCAATGTTATGGGTAAACTTATGTTTTAAGAAATTTTTGTCTCATTAACACATGACTGATTTTTACAATCTTATACAGAGTTTACTAAAAAAAATACAGATCTTAGTAAATCAATCAGATATCTAACAAAAGTACTCATGAATGAGTAATCCCATATCAAATTTACTTTACTTATTTATCAAAAAGTTAGAGAAATGTATTGAACAGTGTAAACCATTTTTATGTTGAAGGAAAGGTACTAGAGCCAAGGCATATTAGACATTTTGTAGATGTTAATATTTTGTTAGATGTTTGAACACCTAGAAAACTTTGTAAGCTTAAATTTAAAGACATTTGTTTTTATCTCTTTATCCAATTTAAATTGAAACATTTAAATCACGTGAATTAAAGATCTTTGGATCCACTTTTTTAAAATTTGTTTTTACGAGCGCTATTTTTTTATGAGCGCTCCTTATATATGTTAATTTGTGTATCATATATATGATATACGGACATATGTATATATAGACATACAACACATAACAATTTGTGCACACATAATAATAGTAAAGGCCTTGTAGCTTTTCGTAGTTGAAATCTTTATTGCAATGTTTCAAAAAGTCCACAGTTGGTCAAAGATAGAACTGATCAGAAAAACATTAACCTAGGTCTGTATGCTCAAAATCATGAGGTCAAAAAACATAAAGTATCTAAGAAAAAAAATAAGAGTCCTAGAAAAAATGACTTGCCAGTAATTAGTAAATAACATACAATTTACCTTTTTTTCCCTTAGACCTCAAATCACTCTCCTACAAAGCTTGCAGGCTTCTTTCATTTGCATTTCAACATAAGTCATGGCTGAGGTCTGGAAGGAGCAGCAAAAAAACTGCTATTCTGAACAGACATCTCAGGACTAAGGCATTTTAACCATAATTTTCAGGTTCAGATGTTGAAAATTATGATACAAGTTTAAGATACAATTCACAAAATTTTATATCTTTACATCTTGTTTGGTTAACAGACACCATACTATGATTTAGTATTTATGTCCAAATTAATGCACTGGTACACACAGTGACATTTTCCCAGGCTACCCAATTCAAAATTGGTGAAAAAAAAAAAAAAAAAAAAAGACCGTATGATTGGGAAGTTTCTTGCCAACTTGGAAGTAGAGTTCTTCAGTTATCGATCCTAAGTATTTAAGTTCTCTGGCATGAATTATCTGAAATCATAAACTAAACAATTACCTAAACCCGACTTTTTACTGCAAGATTGTGCAATGCTTCAAAAACCCATTCAGTTACCAGATTGTTAAAATAAAACATCATCATTTAGACACACATTCAGCTAAGATCATTCCCCAAAAACAATTTATAATATCAACACATTATTGCAGATGCCTTAAAGGGCCAGAAACTAAGACACAATACAGACAGAAAGGAGGTCCAGACTATGGCTGTCAGACAGAACCCTTTAAACCAGAGCAGATAAGAGAAAAATCTCCTACAGCAGTGGCACCATAGATGTCCCCACAAGGGGACCAGATGTTTTCACAGAAGGGCAACCTGAAATGTAAAATAAAGTGTCTCCATGGTGACTTTACTGCATTTAGTGTCACCTTTTTCTTTTTCTCTTTTTTTAACAAGACAGAGGTGGCATAATCCTTACAGTGCAGGGAAGGAAGGAGGTAATTCCCTGAATCAACAGGGCTTTGGCAGCTGCTGGGAGTCCCTCAGTTTCCCCTTTTACATACAGGATTAGCTCCTCTGATTCAGTTCCACATCAAGCATGCTCTATCTCCTAACATTTCAGTAGATAGCTCTCACAAAGTTCAGGGGCGGAGGGTGGGTACAAGATTTGTAACTTAAAGTTTGGTTCCTGACCTTGAAGCCAATTAATACAAATTTAATAATGACGACTGGGTTTTGAGAAAAAGAAAAAAGGAGTTTTATTGCTTGGCTAACAAAGGAGAAACACAGGGGACTCTGCCAAAGTTGTGACTCTCTTTATCTGGAGGGACAAGGGGTTTTAAAGGAGTTTCACTTGTTAACCTGGGAGATACTCAGTTCTTAGGTCCCCAGCAGGCATAGCCCTCTGCAATGGGTGTGCTCCAGGCAGCCAGCTAGGGGCTTCTATCATCCTGCTTTACAATGGGGGATAAAGTTCATTGCAGTTCCTTAAAACACAGTCCAAAGGGGTGTCAGGCTTAATCTCTTTATTTCTGATTTTCAGGTCCAATATACTTAAGTTTTTACCACCAAAATCACACAACAAAACGAACAAAAACAAACAAACAAAAAACCAAAAAATAGAACACAGAACACAAAAAAACAGAAACCCAGCGCCTAAACACAGAAACAGGGCAAGAGTGCAACATCTTGCTAAAGCTCCAGGGTAGGAGCGCGTGCGTGCCCGTCGGCACCTCTCTACAGTTCCAGAGGAATTCCCTACAGAACAGAACAGAGGACAGAAAGATTCTCGTTACTGTCCTGGACAGAAGTATATGTAAGCCTCCCCGTGCCACATCTCTGTCATCAGAAGAGATCTCCCTTAACCAGATATCAGATGTTATAAAGGAGCCACTTACCTATGGAGGCATCCTCCATCAGGTGCTTGCTAATAGTTTTAGTGCAGAGGTTCACTGCAGTGCTCCCTGGACTAAAGGCTCTCTTCCAAATATAAAGAAGATGGACCAAATCAGGCCTGTGTGGAGAGCGGTTCCTTGGTGCCTATGGTTGATATACCATTCTAATTTGTGAAAGTGCCACAGAAAATAGGGTAAGCCTCCTTCTCATGGTACGCTTGAAAGCAACTGTTTGGACAAAGTGGTTGCCAAGGCAGTGACCTCATTCAGTTCCTGAAGGATGTGACCTCACTTCAATCCCTTGGTAATGGAACTCTCTGAACTTGGGATCCAGGAAGCCAGGCACACAGAGTCAGTCTCAGTCCCAGTCCCAGTGTCTCACTTGCTTTGATTTAGCAAGGACAGAGTCAGTCTTTCTTGGTACCTACTGATGTGAGGATGGCCAAATGCCAGGAGTTCTCTGAAGAGGGGCCTTTCCTGAAAAAGTAGGTAGTGGCTCACAGCTGGCTCCTGACCACTTCACAGAGTTGGACAAGGAGACCAGATCTGAGACAGGAAACGCCATATCGGGGGAACATAGTATGGCCCAGCAGTAAGAGGATACTCTGGAGAGTGAGAGACCTACTTGGGGAAGGAGGTGCCTTTGTGGGTGTGGATGTGTGTTTGTGGTTTTGTCTCATGTTCTGAGAATAGGCAGGAAAGTCGGTTTGTTTGGTTTGGAGTGAACTGTTTCTAGTAAGTTGTTTCACAAGGCGAGTGTTTCTATATCTGTGTATCCCACTGTGTCCGTGCTTGTAGACATTAGAAAAGAGAATGCATCAATGGATGTTTCCTGTCAAGTAGAAAGCTTCCCAGCATTCATCCTGCCCAATTTATGAATGCACTAGGGCTTGCCTTATCGATGGGCAACACCTGCTATTTTCCTAAGTTCCTGTTTTCTTCCTGAAATCTAGCCACTCTCCAGAATAGGTTCATGCATTTGCATCCACGATATGTACCACCTCCAAGCACTGTGACATGGACATGTACTGGATAGCTGAAGAGAATGGCAAGCATCTCAGAAAAGTCAGATATCACTGTGACCCAGAAAGTCTCAGTAGAGAAACCCTGCGAAGGGCCTTTTGATTACCTATTGTTCTGTTGCCCTGAATGTCAGGAAGGTCTTTGCCTCAGGCCATGCTTTTGTGAAGCCTGAAGAAAACAGTTTTCAAACGGAAATGAATGGGCATCACCTGTGGTTCTTTGCTTAAATGCATTGTAAAGGGATGTGTCTGAATCAGCCTCTTGGCTCTGTGTGAGCCTGTGGCTTAGATTATCAGCACCTGATGGATCTAAAGAAAGATCCCATGTGTGGATCCAAAATCAAAATGGCCAAAAAATCAGTCATTGTTGATGAAGTCTCTCGCATTCCTCTGTAAGGTTCCTGACCTCAATCAAGTGAGAAAAGGGATCCATTGGGTCAATTGAGTTCTTCAAAGCCTTGCAGATGCTAGCCCATAGGTTCTTGGGTTTTCTTATTAATCCAATTCAAATAAAGAATCTAAACCCCACCGTCAGTAGGCCTCAAATTGAAGAACAGAGCTGTATTAATGGCAGGCATATTTGATCACTCCTGGTTCACAGGAAGGGTGTCCAGGCCACTCTGACTTTTGGCAAATGAGGGGAAAGGGAGATTATTTGGGACACTGTCTTGTGCTGCGCCTCTCATGAAATCCTCCTGCCAGAAGTTATGATGAGTGTCTATTTGGAAGAAGATGAGTGCCATTTGGGAGTGTTTTGGTTTTAATTGTGGTCATTTGTGTGGTGGTTGGTAGAGATAATTGAGTCCATCTTGTCTTGAACTTTGGTGTGATTCCCCTTAGAGACTGTGTTTTGGAACTGACCTCTGAGAAGGTACAAGGTCCTGTGTCATTGTATATCCATATTTCTGGGACATCTCTACGGAACGTAATTCAAAGCTAAGTATACCAATCAAGGGCCAAATGAACTTCTGGGCTTCAAATCTAACCTAGATTTCTGTTTTCATACTTATATTGAAAGGTTAATAAAATAGGTACTTGTCACTTCCTGTTTTTCTGTATGCTTAATAAAACACTGTTGAAATCTTGAGAACTGTTTGCTCTTCTTGTTCCCAGAATGTGCTGCCCCCAACTGCCAAACTGCAGAATGTACTCCATCAACCATTTGCACGCAAACCGCCCACTCGCCCTTACCCATCAATAAACTTCCCTCCCTGCCCTCTCCAAGGAAAATATATAAGCACTTCTTAAGCTGTTCTCAGGGCTCTCTGCTCTATTCAAGCGAGCTCTGAGCCCTTGCATGCCGGACTCCCAATAAACCCTTTGCTGTTGCATTAGACAGTCTCTTGGTGGTCTCTTTTATCGATGCTCACCCGACCTTTACTTCTGGTGGCCCCAGCGAGATCCGGCAGCTGCAGATGAAAGACCCCCAACGGGATGCTCTGGGGGTAAATAAGGCCCCTCTTTCTGGTTTCAGGATTCAGGTTAGGGTTTGACAAAATGGCTATTGGTAAAGAGCGTGAGCTCTCTCCCACGGTGGCTGACACACATGTAACAGAGCCACAGGCCATGTCCCTGAGGGATGGACTCGGGAAATCGAGGAACCATAGTCTCCTCGACTCAGTGATATTTTCTTTCAGATTCGGAATTGCCAGCCCATCAGGTTTTGCCGGCTACTCAGTCCTGGTCTCAGTATTGGACGTCCATTGCCTGTCTTTATTGTCTTTTTTTGTCTGTGTCATGTGCTGTTGCTTTCACTGTCTGTGTATATTTCATTATGGGACAGAGCACTTCAATGCCTCTGTCCCTGACCCTTAATCACTGGACCAAAGTCTGCTTAAGGGCTCAGAATCTTTCTTTTTCATTAAAACACCAGACCTGGCAGATTCTGTGTCTCAGAATAACCCACCTTTGTAGTCGGATGGCCTCTAGAAGGATGTTTCTACTTCGCACTAATTTGAAAAGTCTGAGATATTGTCTTTCAGCCGGGGCCACATAGACATCCAGATCAATAGCCATATATCATAACTTGTCAGGACCTCTGCAAATCTCCTTCTCCATGGGTGAAGCCTTTCCTTGTCCCTGCACCCACTCCTACTCCTTCCCCTATGATTCTATCTCTCAAACTCTCTGTTCCTCAACCTCCACCCTCTGTTCTCCCTGAGTCTCAAGACTCTACTCGTCCTTATCCTCTGCCCTTGTCCCCCAACCCCCAAAACCCTGTAAGTAATTCCCCTGCTGCTGACTCAGCCTCTCCACCATTTGAGGAAGCCAGAATGGCCCAGCGCCCTCCAGATGACTGTCCCATGACACACACAGCGCCTCCTTCCCTGGAGGAAGCTGGCCCGGCTAAAAAAACTCAGAGAACTCGCCAACGTTTTCACACCTGCCTACTTGGAATGACTGCCAACAACTCCTAGGGACTCTCTTCATGACAGAGGAATGAGAGAAAAACCTCCTGGAAGCCAGAAAAAAATATCCTCGGACCTGATGGGCGACCAACACAACTTCCCAACATAATAAAAGCTGCCTTCCCCTTTAACCAACCCAACTGGGACCCCAACACCTTTGAAGATAGGGAGCATCTGTCCAATTATTGCCAGGCTCTAATTGCGGGTATCCAAGGGGCCGCTAGGTGACCAACTAATTTGGCCATGGTAAGAGAAATTATTAAAAGGCCTGATGAATCTTCCTCTATGTTTCTAGAGAGAATTATGGAGGCATATAAGAGATATACTCCTTTCGATCCTCAGGCAGCAGATCAAAAGGCATCTGTCACGATAGCCTTAATTGTTGAAGCTGCCATGGATATTAAAAAAAAAAGTTAAAAGAGAGATTTAGTCAGAGAAGCCGAAAAAGTATACTATAAGAGAGAAACAGGGAAAAAGAAAGGGAGCAGAGGGAGGATGAGAGAAGCAAAAGAAAGACTAAGGCATTGACTAAGATCCTGGTCACAACAAGAAAGAGGCCAGAAATTAAGACATAAGGTGACAGGAAGCGATACCTGGGCCCGTGCCACAGGCCACCCCTGGCCTCAGATCAATGTGCCTACTGTAAAAAAAAAAGGACACTGGGCCAAAGAGTGCCCTATAAAGAGACAGACATGCCAGCCAGCCATTCTGACTCTGGGGGATGACTAAGAAAGTTGGGGCTCAGATTCTTTCCCCTAGCTCAGGGTAAGAATTGAAGTGTAGGGGACCCCAGTAAACTTTGAAGTGAATACAGGAGCAGTATACTCAGCCCTTAAGGCCCCATTGGGCCGTCTATCAAATAAAAGGTCTGTAGTTCAAAGGGCTAATGGCAGTAAATATCGGGCTTAGACTACTAAGAGGACCATGGACCTGGGGAAAGGAAAAATCCATCACTCCTTCCTAGTAATCCCAGAATGCCCGCACCCATTGATGGGCAGAGATCTGCTCACCAAGCTCTGGGCCAAAATAACTTTTAACCCTGAAGGCCCCCAAATGAAATTTCTAAATCCTTCAGTAAAAATTCCTATAGTCACGGCTTTAACTATATTAGTAGAAGATGAACGTCCACTCTTCACACCCCCCAAGACTGATCAAACAGGCAAGCTACCCCAGAAATGGATAACAGATTACCGAGATGCCTGGGCAAAAACTGCTGTGTTAGGCCTGGCCGTGAAACAACCTCCAATAACAGTGGAGTTAAAAACCTCAGCCTCCCCAATCAATGTCAAATAATATCTTCTAAGCATAAAAAGCTAAAGATGGGATAAGGCCCTATATTCAGAAATATCTGGCCTTAGGGGTCCTAAGGCCCTGTCAATTGGCCTGGAACACTCCCCTGCTATTAGAAGAAAAAGCCAGGAACCAGGGACTATCACCCTGTTAAAGACCTAAGAGAGATCAACAACAGAGTGCAGGACATTTACCCCACGGTACCTAATCTGTTCAATCTGCTTTGCACTCTGAACCCTGAGCAGAAATGGTATACTGTTCTGGACTTAAAACAAGCTTTCTTTTGCTTGCCTCTTCATAAAGATAGTCAGTTGCTGTTTGCTTTTGGGTGGGTAGACCCAGAAACCGGAAAGTCTAGTCAACTAACTTGGACTAGACTCGCAGAGGGGTTCAAAAACTCCCCCACTCTCTTTGATGAAGCCCTTCACAGAGATCTCAACAATTTCTGAACTACACACCCCGAATTCACCCAGCTTCAATATGTGGATCACCTGCTACTGGCATCCAACAACAAGGAAAACTGTGAACTGGGAACCAAGCACTATTATCCGAGCTTGCTCAACTCGGGTATAGAGCTTCGGCCAAAATTGCCCAATTTGCCAGCAAGAAGTAATCTTCCTCGACTATTTCCTTAGGGGCGGTAAACGATGGCTCACTGAGCCCAGAAAACAAACCATTGAGCAGATACCAACCCCATCTTACAGCAGACAACTAAGAGTTTCTTGGGATTGCTGGGTTTTGCAGGTTATGGATAAATGGGTTTGAGTCCTTAGCTGCTCCTTTATACCCGCTGTTAAAGGGAGATGCCCAATTCCAATGGACCCCTAAGTACCAGAAATTTTTAGATAACATCTAAGGACACTGAAATTGAACGCCTCAAATTTACTGAGCTCAGCCTGCAATTACAGAAAGCCCTACACTACGTTAAAAATGTACATCAACTCACTCACCTTGGTTCAAAGAAACTGCAGGCATTCCTGTAGGATTAAGAACAGAGTTTTCCACTAACTGACTCACAGCGAAAGGAAATAATTGAACTGGTAACAAAAGCCTGTCGGGTCAGTCAATTGTTTAATGCTTACCCTTCCAAGTTTCTTAGACGAAAGCACCTACGAGGAACCAGACCAGGACAATTCTGGGAAGTGGACATTACTGAAATTAAGCCAGCAAGGTATGGACTTAAATATCTCCTAGTCTTTGTGGATACATTCTCAGGATGGATTGAAGCCTTACACACACACACACACACACACACACACACACACACACACACAGAAAAAAAAAAAAAAAACGGTGCAAATGGTTCTCAAGAAGATCCTGGAAGATATTTTTCCAAGATACGGTCTGTCTAAGATAATAGGGTCTAATAATGGACTTGTGTTCATGGCCCAGGTAAGTCAGGTGTGGATTAATTGTAAGTTACATTATGCTTATATACCCCAGAGCTCAGGAGAGGTAGAAAAAATAAATAGAACCATTAAACAGACCTTAACAAAATTAAGCTTAGAGACCGGCATAAAAGATTGGACTATGCTCCTGCCTTATGCACTGTTTCATGCGAGAAATACTCCCTCAGTTTCTTTGTGTAACCTCACCCCCTATGAAATTCTCTATGATGCCCATCATCCAGTAAGGGACCTAATCCCCAACTCTAAGGCCTAACAATCCCTTCCACACCCCTTGCTTGACAGACTTAAAGCCATTGAAAGAACTCAGTGATAACTGTGGAAACAGCTGGCCACTGCCTACCAACCTGGGGACGAGGGGATTCCACATCAATATCAAGTAAGAGACTTCGTCAACATAAGACAACATCAGGTGTTATCCCTAGAACCCCGCTGTAAAGGAACATACCAGGTGCTACTTATAACACCTACAGCCATAAAAGTAGACAGAATCACTTTTTGGATCCATGCCTCTCATCTCAAGCCTTCGCTGTGTCCAGACTCTGGTTGGAAACTGGAAAAAACTGGTAACCATTTCAAATTGCGTATTCGCTATGTGGACAAGACTATAGACTCTCCCCTTGGCCACCAGTACTCCTAACCCTCATCAGCCTGTTCAGCAGTGAAGGCTGATCTGAAATCCTACTAGACAAGAAGTATGGTCTATCTCGCATACAGCCCCCTTAGGGACCTGGTGGCTATCTCTCCACCCAGACATTTTTCAGCTTGGTATAGGTCTTTCCTATTGAGATAACCCCAATGAAGAGGATCCCACTAAAGTTCCATTAAATCCCTTCCATACCATAGATAATTGAAACAAACATTATGGATGCACGGAAACGCGAGCCAGATTCAGGTTGGTTAGCCTAGATTACTATATATGCCCGGCGGACTATCAAAGCCACAAACAGCCATGGCTGTGTGGGGGGAAAACCAACTTCTTGTGTAATTCATGGGGATGTGAGCATACCGGGGCTGCCTGGTGGAACCCAAACTCCTCATCAAATTCAGTACACAGCATTGGCCATATAACCAATTAGACAACCAAAAACTATGGCCCCCAGAGGGTTCTCTAGATCCTCAAATTCTGCGTGACATTTTTAACTTCGGCAAGTGCTCAAAAGGGGAAAATTCCCCTATGTGGAATCCTTTTCCCTCCTTCACTCACATCCTGTACTATGCTTCTCCAATAGTTCCTCACCCTCAGCCTTCTGCTCTAGACTCTCTGCTGTCACTCCCACCTCAGCAACCTGATTTCTTCCCTCCAATTACTACATCAAAAACCCAAACCTCCGCCAGTTCTCAGACCATTGCCCCCTTGCTGAGGTAGCAGGTACCGAGGTACCCCTCCACTCACTCACTCCTCTCTTTTTCTGTCTGTGCCTGCACTAGGTCCCACCAAGTCCTCTAAGAAGCTAAACCAAAGCTCAAACCAGCTGAGAAGAGCCCTCAGACCCCTATCCAAGTTGTAATAAAAATAGCCTTTAAAGTTGCTTTGTCATCACTGAAAACAGGTTACTAAGAATTTAAAGTCCCTCACAGGCTTTTTGGAATACTCACTCCCATCTTCACCTCTGCTCTACCTGTTCTACTGCTCAAGTTTTGTTCTAGGAAAATCCCAAACCCCTTTTCCATTATTCTTTTACATCTCATCTTCCTCATTCTCAGATCCACGGAGCTGCTCTCAGCCTCGCCTTCCCCGTCTTCCCCCTCTGTACCAGGTCCATAGATATGTCTTAAATAACCTTCTCCAGAAGTCTTCACCGAGGCTTACATTAGGTCTTTCAGCAAAAGAGTCCCTCTGAAAGAGTTCAATGTAGATAAACTTCCACTTTTCGTGTTGCCCTGTTCTACTTGGCCACTGGCTGGAAAAATCACCACCCCTAAGCTTGACACCGCCTTACTAGATTTTCACAAAATATGTGAACAAGGCCTCTGGCCTTGAGCTGGGGCTTCACAGAGATGGCTAGATTTCTAAGATAAAAAAGTTACCAATTGGGCTTCATGGTGACAGCTGGCAGGGAGAAAAAAAAGAGACACAAAAGCTCTCCCTTTCCAAGGTGTCTTTGAAAAGTTAACTTGCGCAGAACAGAGGAACAAAAACAGAAAAATAACTGATTTCTGTGAATTTCTACAGACTGTGAACTTCTGAGCCACTTCCCTTACATGTTGGGTACAAATTCTAAAACTACCGAAACTTGGGGTTCAGGGGATTAATTGATTACAACAGAAGCAATGCCCTCTAAATCCGGATGCAACCAAATAAGACTGTTTTCCTGTGTTTGGTGCTATCTTAGGTCCCTTTCCTTGTCCGTCCCTACAACAGTCTAATTCTATACACTTTAACATTATTTATGTTTTCATAAAATGGTCAATATATGTGATTAATTATGTAATGATGCAGATGTTTTCCAGAGTTCTCTATCATGACTTAGGTTCATTTAAAGATCAAATAGGGGGGCATACAACCCGGTTCCACTGGGAACCTGTATCCCTCACTTTAGCCATCCTATTAGAAATAATAGTTGCTGAAGGGGTGGGCTAGTCCATGAGACACAACAAAGACACAATTAGAAGCAGAAATATGCCAAAGTTTAAAGACATTAAAAACCGACATCACAGCTTTACAGGAATTTTAACCTCTCTCTTTCTGAAGTTGTTTTACAAAGCAGGCGAGGGTTGGACCTCCTCTTTATGAGAGAAAGGTGCCTTTTTGCTTGCATTGAGGGAAGAATGTTGTTTTTATGCCGACAATACTGGAGTTGTAAAAGAATCTATGAGTAAATTAAGAAAACGACTTGAAGAGCGTCAAAGAGAGACAGAGGCCCCAAAAGGGAGGTTTGAGTCTTGGTTCACATAGTGACCTGATTAACTACGCTTTTATCTGCCATGGCCGGTCGATTAAAAATCCTCATATTATTGCTAACTGTAGGACCCTGTTTGCTCAACCGTGTAGTTTCCTTTCTAAACCAAATCGAACCTGTTATTAATCCTAACCATACACTGTTCTCTCAATCTAATTTTACAGAAGAGCAGGGACAGAATTGGTAATAAAATACAGAATTATAGAGGATCTTCCACCTGCTGAAAACCTCAAAGGTCCACGCAGAAATGATCCCTGGAGAAGATGTAGGCAAGTACGAAGGACCTGAGAGAGCAAAAGTCTTCCATGGCAAACAACCTGCTCAGGATGAAGGGATGTGTCTGAATCAGCCACTCTCTTCTTAATGTAGAGAAGGTGGACCAAAGCAGGCATGTGTTGAGAGCTGCTCCTGCATGCCTATGGTTGACATACCACTCTGACCTGTGAAAGTGTCACAGGAAGTAGGAGCAGCCTCCTTCTCATGGTAACCTTGGAAGCAACTGTTAAGACAAAGTTGTTGCCAAGGCAGTGACCTCATTCAGTTCCAAAAGGAAGTGACCACACCTAACTTCCTTGGTGATGGAACTCTCTGAACTTGGAATCCAGGAAGCCAGGCACCCAGAGCCAGTCCCAGTCCCAGTTCCAGTGGTCAAACTTATTTTGATTTACCAAGGACAGACTCAATCTTTCTTGGGACCTACTGATGTAAGGATGGCCAAATGCAAGGAAAGCTATGAAGAGGGGCCTTTCCTGAGAAAGCAGGCAGTGGCTCACCGCTGGCTCCTGACAACTTCACAGAGTTGGCCAAAAAGACCAGATTTGAGACAGAACATACTATTTCCAGGGAACATAGTAAGGCCCACCAGTCAGAGGACACTCCGGATAGTCACAGACCTACTTGGGGAAAGGAGGTGCCTTTGTTGTGTGGGTGTGGGTTTGTGGTTTTGTCTCATGTTCTGAGAATAGGTATGAAAGGCAGTTTGTTTTGTTTGGAGTGAACTGTTTCTTGTAAGTCGTTTGACAAGGTGAGAATTTGTATGTCTGTGTATCCCACTGTGTCCGTGGTTGTAGACATTAGAAAAGAGAATGCATCAATGAATATGTCCTGTCTAGTAGAAAGCTTCACAGCATTCATCCTGCCCTATTTATGAATGGACTGCAGCTTGCCTTATTGATGTGCAACACCTGCTATCTTCCTTAGTTCCTGTTTTATTCCTGAATTCTGGCCACTCTCCAGAATAGGTTCATGGTTTTCTGTTTAAGATATGAACAACCTCGAAGCTCTGTGACATGACCATGTACTGAAGGGAATGGTGAGCATCTCAGAAAACTCAGATATCAGTGTGACCAGGAAAGTCTCAGTGGAGAAACCCTGCTTGGGGCCTTTTGTTTACCTATTCTTCTGTTGCCCTGAATGTCAGGAAGGTCTTTTCCTCAGTGCACCACTTTTTGAAGCCTGAAGAAAACAGTTTTCAAATGGAAATGAATGGGCATTACCTGTGGCTCTTTGCTTAATTGCTTTGGAAAGGATGTGTCTGAATCAGCCTATATACCCTGTGTGAGGCTGTGACTTAGATTCTCAGCTCCTGATGGATCTAAAGAAAGATCCAATGTTTACATCCAAAAACAAAATGGCCAAAAGAGCAGTCCTTATGGATGTAGTCTCTCGCCTTCCTCTGTAACTTTCCTGACCTCCATCAAGTCGGATTAGGGATCCTTTGGGTCAAATGAGTTCTTCAAAGCCCTGCAGAGGCTAGCCCATATTTGCTTGGGTTTTCTCAAGACTCCAATTCACATAAAGAATCCAAACCCCACAGTCATTTGGCCTCAAATTGAAGAAGCGGAGCAGTATTAACGGGAGGCCTACTTAATCTCTCCTGGTTCACAAGAAGGGTGTCCAGGCCACCCTGAATTTAGGCAAATTAGGTGCAAGAGAGCTTATTTTGGACACGGTCTTGGGGTGTGCCCCTCATGGAAAACTCCAGCCATAGGTTATTGTGAGTGTCTATATGGAAGAAGATGAGCGCCACGTTGGAGTGTTTTGGTTTAAATTGTGGTCATTTGGGTGGCGGTTGGAAGAGATGACATGGTCCACATGTTCTTGAACTCTGGTGTGACTCCCTTAGAGTCTGAGTTCTGGAACTGACCTCAGAGAAGTATTGCCATAAATAGTGTTGAGATTTTAGGAAGCCAGGCATGAGCGTTGCCCTTGGAAACTGAGTTCTAGGCCCAGGGTGGCTTTCCACAGAGCACTGAGCCTCTCAGCCAGGATACCACAAATTTTATTCTGAAAGACTTGGCACCCATAGTTGAGAATCAAAACTCATATGGACCTCACATTGTAGACCTAAATGGGCATAACATCATATGATCTTTTGGCAACTCTTTGGGAAGCCTTACCTGTGAGTGTTCTCCAGAGATTTCATTGAAATGAGCTTCCTAACCATTTAATGGATCCTAAAAGAATTGAAACTCACAGTGCCTCCAACTTCATCCTTGAAAAATGGCTAGATAAATACCATGAAATTTTTGAATTTCCCATCACCAGGTGGCACTGGAAAACCTTTTGATGTCCTGTTGCTGATCATGAATATACCAGACAGTGCCTTGATTGACTGGGTTTCATGTAAATGGTGTAAAACAGAGATGCCAATAAGTTGGACTCTGTTGAGGAGTAGGTTAGAGCAGTGGTGGGCAGGTATGTGATAAAATATCTGTGGTGGGGCCATGTGTATCTTCCATTGGCTTCAAATGCCTTGTGACTGACATGGTGCAGCCAGCAGAACCTTCCATGTAAAGGCAAGTTGTTATTTGGAGAGGTTTCAGGACATTGTTCAGAATCAGGGTGCTATGGTCAAGGGGGCAAGATATGTAGGATAGGATTCTAGTTCTTGGATCCTCCTGCAAAACCTGACCCACCATACATGACAGAACTTCCTCTTGCACTGTGACCCAGTTGAACTCTTTGTATTTCGTGAAGCAAATACCAAACACCCAGTGCAGCAGGAAGAAACACCACGAAAATGGAAGATGACCATATGGCTTCACAGTGCACACTGCCACACATTTATCCCCCAGTGGCCACAGTTTACATAAAAAGAGAATTCAGCACTGCTGCCTCATGTACATTGGGAAATAAGAAACCATGTCCTCCAGGTCTCATAGATCCAGACCAAGCTTTTATGGTCTCCCTAGAAAGGAAGCTAAAGCTCCTGACAACAACATATTTTTCAAGTGCCAAACTCACAGGCAGTTTCTCTAGAAATCTCTAGGCCAGCAGACCTCCATGTTTGTGGAGTTTTTACCCTGTCCCATACTTTTGGAAACTACTCTACCACTTCAAAGGTTGTGAGCTCCTGAGCATATTCCATTTAACATATTTATTCACAGATTTTCTAAATCTTCTCCTCTAATTGTGTCTTACTTGGGGTGAAGGAATTGTCAAGGCATTGTTCTGGATGAGAGTGGGAATAATTTTGTGTAGCACATATTTACATACACATTGGATTCATTGTTCAATTTTCCATTCGAAATGCTGAATCTTTGACACTAACCCATACCCTACTAGACTCTGACTACTAATTCTAATATGATGGAGAAAAGTAACCCAAACAGAATAGAAATACTAGCACTTTAGAGGAGGCATGGTGGATAGTTGGTTTGCCTTTTGCATGATATAGGGTAGGAGTTATAAATCTTGTCAATTTTTTGATGAAATAGTTCTGCATGTGTTTTTAAAGTTAACACATATGTGAATTCCTGTCTCCATTTTTCTGTAGCCTATTCAGCACATGTATTTTTATATGCACATATAGAATCCTACCTGGTATCACACGTATATTCTTGAGAGGTGGCTAACTTGGCAGATACAAAGTGTGAGAAGAGATCACTCCTCATTAATGCTTTTGGAACTGAAAATTCAGACTATGAGTGAGCTTCTTAGTTGAAAAACATTATACATAAATCCATGTTCAGTAAAATTAATATTTTGGATCTGTGGATGATATATATTTCACAATGAATTTTAATTGGCATATATATTGCTACTATTTAATGTCTCTGAGTGTGTTTTGTGTGTGTGTGTGTGTGTATATATATATATATATATATATATATATATATATACTCTCTAGATTTTTCAAAATATAAAATATATGTGTCCTATTATACACTCCCTAAATTCATTCTTGTTCATGTATGTGGTTTTATATTAAACTTTTCATAAGATTATTTTAAAAATATTCATCCACCTGAAATACATATTTGTTTTCTAGTACTAAAAAGTTACTTCAGTGAATGGTGCAAACAAATCCTTATATTTTTACACTAGCTGACCCACTTTAACATCAATGCAAGTATATTCCTATGGAACATGATGTGTATTTTGACGTTCATTTTTATTAAACACTGGTACATTACTATTTCTGCAGTTTTTATACATTATAGAATATACATTTCATCCACAAGTTCACAAATTTAAAGAAATTTGTAACATATTCAATCACTTCCTGCTTCAGAACATATGTATTCCTCCTTGTTTTTGAGTGGTCATTTCATGAGATTTCTTTCCAAACACATTATTTTCGATTTCCATAATCAAATTTGAAGCAACATTCACACACTCTTGGTGATAAACCACAACCGTAATATTACCATTAGATATATTACTGGTTGGAATGAATGTATGTATATCAATATATGATTCCTGTGTATTTTCAGATATCAATTCAATCCATTATTTAAAGTTGGAACAAGTTATATTATTTATTCGCAGTATGGTCTATTCATGCATTATCTCTATATTCATACATACATGGTACACCTATATGTACCCCCAATACTAATTTATACCCTTTCAAAATATTGCTCCAAGAAATGGTGCAAGAAATACTCATGTCACCTGATCTACATATACGTTTTATCACAGTAATATTCTGGCCACAAAATGCAAAGTCACACTTACGATTGTACCAAAGCCTAAATGGAATGTGAGTATGGATTATGAAAATAACCCATGTCCAGGTTGCCTAATGCTCTCAAATGTCAATCCTATTGGTGACTACATATTTGTTACTTCCTAAGATTATATATTCAATCTCAAGCCTGTTGAAAATGTCTTTTGCTATCACTCACTTTATACTTTGCCTGATTTCCTAATGTCTCTATTGATATCTGCTTTCCTACATATTTTCCCCAGTTCATCACTGTGACTGACTCTTCACATATGCTGACATTTACATTTTCTGTCTACCTGAAAACCTATTGCTAAAGAACTATTTGTCCAAATGCTATACTCACACTTTTTTATAATCCTACCAACTATCTTCCTAATCCTACCGACTCTCCCTCTTTGAATGGTTTACATTCAACATTCAATCATCCAAGGTATCAGATCTTATGCCATTGTGTATAGATTTATCTGAGACATCTGTGCAGAACATAATTAAAAGCTAAGTATCCCAATCAAGGACCCAATGCCCTTCTGGGCTTCAAATGTTACCGAGATTTCTGTTTTCATTCATATATTTCACCTATATAATCTTATAAATATTGCAGGTTCCCAATACCATTATTCATCCAGCAGAATGATCCTAACCCAAATCAAACATGTTATTAACTGTAACCATACACTGTTCCCTCAATCTAACTTTACAGAAGAGCAGGGACAGAGTTGGTCTTACAATACAGGAATGTAGGAGATCTTCAACTTCCGGAGAACTTCAAAGGTCCATGCAGAAATGATCCCTAAAGAAGATGTAGGCAGCTATGATGGACCTGAGAGTGCGAAAGTCATCTTTCATGACAAAAAAAAAAAAAAAAAAACAGGTCAGGATGAAGGGGTGTGTCTGAAGCAGTCTCTCTCTTCTTAATGTAGAGAAGATGGACCAAACCAGCTTGTGTGGAGAGCTGTTCCCGGGTGCCTATGGTTGATATTCCATTCTAACTTGTGAAAGTGTCATAGGAAGTAGGGGCAGGATCCATCTCATGGACCCTTGGAAGCAACTGTTAGGACAAAGTGGTTGCCAAGGCAGTGACCTCATTCAGTTCTAGACGAAGTCACCCATGTCACTTTCTTGTTGATGGAACACTCTGAACTTGGAATCCAGGAAGCCAGGCACCCTGAGGCAGTCCCAGTCTAAGTCCCAGTGGTCTCAAATTTTTGGATTTAAGAAGGATAGAGTAAGTCTTTCTTGGCAACTACTAAATTGAAGATGGACAAATGCCAGGAAAGCTCTGAAGAGGGGCTTTACCTGAGAAAACAGGCAGTGGCTCACCGCTGGCTCCTGATAACTTCACAGTTTTGGCCAAGAAGACCAGATCTGACATAGGACAGCCCATTTCGGGGAAACATAGTATGGCCCACCAGTCAGAGGACGCTCCGGATAGTCACAGACCTATTTGGGGAAAGAAGGTGCCTTTGTGGGTGTGTGTGTGTGTGTTTGTGTGTTTGTGATTTTGTCTCAAGTTTTGAGAATATGTAGGAAAGTCGGTTTGTTTGGTTTGGAGTGGACTGTTTCTAGTAAGTCCTTTGAGAAGGTGAGTGTTTCTATGTCTGGGTATCCCACTGTATTTGTGGTTGTAGACAATAGAAAAGAGAATGCATCAATAGATGTGTCCTGTCTAGTAGAATTCTTCACAGAATTCATCCTGTCCAATTTATGAATGGACTGCAGGTTACCTTATGGATTGGCAACACCTATTACCTTCCTACATTCCTGATATCTTCCTGAATCTGGTCACTCTCCCATAGGCTCATGGTTTTGTGTTCAAGATATGTATCTCCTCCACAATCTGGGACATGGCCATGTACTGGATAGCTGAAGAGAATGGTGAATATCTCAGAAAACTCAGATATCAGTGTGACCAGGAAAGTCTCAGTGGAGAAAATCTGCTTTGGTATTTTGCTTACCTATTGTTCTGTTGCCCTGAATGAAAGGAAGGACTTTGCCTAAGGCCGCACATTTCCAAAGCCTGAAAAAAAAAGTTTTCAAATGGAAATAAATGGGCATCACCTGTGGCTCCTGGCTTAATTGCTTTGCAAAGGGATATGTCTGAATCAGCCTCTTAGTGCAGTGTGAGATTATCGCTTAGATTCTCAGCACCTGATGGATCTAAAGAAAGATCCCATGTGTGCATCCAAATCCAAAATGGCCAAAAGAGAATTCATTGTGATGAAGTCTCTTGCCTTCCTCTGTAAGGTTCCTGATCTCCATCAAGTGATAACAGGGATCTTTGGGTCAACTGAGTTCTTCAAGCCCTGCAGAGGCTAGCCCATAGGTGATTGGGTTTTCTCATGACTGCAAATCACATAAAGAAACTATACCCGACAGTCTGTATGCCTCAAATTGGAAAAGCAGAACAGTATTAATGGCAGACCTCTTTGATCAGTCCTGGTTCACAGGAACGTTGTCCAGGAAACACTGACTTTAGACAAATGAAGGGCAAGGGAGCTTATTTTGACTTTGTCTTGGGCTGTGTGCCTCATAAAAACTTCCAGCCAAGGTTATGATGAGTGTCTATATGGAAGAAAATGAGGGCCATGTGGGAGTGTTTTGGTTTTAATTCTGGTCATTGGTGTGGCGGTTGGAAGAGATGACTGGGTCAACTGGGCTTGAACTCTGGTGTGTTTCCACTTAGAGACTGAGATCTGAAACTGATCTCAGAGAAGAATTGCCATGAATTGTGTTGGGATTTTAGGAGGCCACGCATGAGAGTCGCCCTTGGAACCTGAGATCTAGGACCAGGGTGGTTTTCCACAAAGAACTGGGAATCTCAGCCTGGATATCACATGATTTTATTCTGAAACTTGGCAGCCATAGTTGAGAGTCAAAAGACATAGGACCTCACATTGTAGATCTCAATGGTCCTGGCTTCAAGTGACCTTTTGTCCACTCTTTGGAAAGCCTTGCCTGTGAGAGTTCTCTAGAATTTTCTTTGAAATGAACTTTCTCAACATTTAATGGTTCCTGAATAATTGTGCATCCAACGTCATCCTTGAAAAATGGCTAGATAAATACCACGAAATTTTTGAATTTTCCATGACCAGGTGGAACTGCAGAAACTTTCGATGTCCTGTTGCTTACCATGAGTGTACCAGACAGTGCCTTGATTGACAGGGTTTCATGAAAATTGTTTAGAACAGAGATGCCAGTATTTTGGAGCCTGCTGAGTAGTGGGCCTAGAGCAGTGGTGGACAGGTGTGTGATAAAACATCATGGTGGGGCCATTTGGATCTGCCATTGGCTTCCAAATGGCTTGTAACTGACAGAGTGCAGACATCAGACCCTTATATGTAAAGGCATCTTGTTATATGGCGTAGTTTCAGGGCAATGTTCAGAATCAGGTTGCTATGGACAAGGGGGCAATCTTTGAGAGATAGAAGCCTGGTTGGTGAATTTTCTTGCAGACCCTGACCCACCACATGTGACAGAAATACCTCAAGCACTGTTTCCCAGTTGAACTCCTTGTATTTTGTGAAGCATGAACCAAACTCCAAGTGCAGCAGCAAGAAACACCACAAAAAGTGGAGGATGACCAAATTGTTTCACAGTCCACACAGGGAGACACAGTTTACCTACAAAGAGAGAATTGAGCACTGCTGCCTCGTGTTCATTGGAAAATAGGAAACGATGTCCTCCAGGTCACATAGATGAAGACCCAGCTTTGAGGGTCTCACTACAAAGGAAGCTTAACTCCTGACAACAACCTATATTTCAGTGCCCAACTTCACTGGCAGTTTCTCAAAAAGTTTTAGGCAAGCAGAGCTTCATGTTTGTGGAGTGTGTACCCTGTCCTTACTTTTGGAAACTCCTATACCACTTCCAAGTTTGTGCACTCCTGAGCATTTTCGATTCCAGAAATGTAATCACAGATTTTGTAACTCTTCTACTCTAATTGTGTCTTCCTTGGGGCGAAGGTAATGACAAGGCATTGTTCTGGATGAGAGTTGGAAGATTAATTTTCCTTTTTTCCATTTGAAATTCTGAATCCCTGACACTAACCCTTATTCTACTAGACTCTGACTACTAATCCTAATATGATGGAAGAAAGTAACCCAAACAGTACATAAATACTTGCAGTTCAGAGTTGGACTTGCCTTTTGCATGATAAAGGGTAGGTGTTATAAATCTATTCAATATTTAATTGAAATAGTTCTCAATGTGTTTTTAAAGTTAACAAATATGTGAATTACGGTCTCCCATTCTCTGGAGCCTATTCAGCACATGTATTTTTATATGCACAAATAGAATCCTACAAGGTATCACACGTACATCCTTGTAAGATATATGACTTAGCAGATACAAACTGTGAGAAGTGATCACTCCTCCTAAACGCTGTTGGAACTGAAAATTCAACCTATGGGTGAGCTTCCCAGTGGAACAACATTATACATAAACCCATGTTCACTAAAATGAATGTTTTTGCATCTTTATGATATATATTTCATGATGAATTTTGATTGGCATATATATTGCTACTTTTTAATGTCTGTGTTTGTGTGTGTGTGTGTGTGTGTGTGTATATATATATATATATATATATATATATATATATATACTCTCCATATTTTTAAAAATATGAAATATATGTGTCTTATATACACTCCCTAAATTCATTCATGTTCATGTATGTGGATTAATAATAAACTTTTCACAAGATTATTCTTAGAAATATTCATCCACCCGAAATACATATTTGTTTCCTAGTACTGAAAACTAACTTCAGTAAAAGGTGCATACAAATCCTAATATGTGTACATTAACTGACCCAGTTTAACATCAATGCATGTAGGTTCCCTTGGGACATGATGTGTATTTTGATGTTAATTTTTATTCCACACTGGTACATTACTATTTCTTCAGTTTATGCACATCATAGTATATATATTTTATTCACTAGTTAGCAAATTTATAGGCATTTGTTTTACTTTCAATCACTTCCTGCTCCAGAACACATGTATTCCTCTATGTCTCTTGACTGGTCTATTCATGAGACTTTTTTCCAAATATATTATTTTCTATTTCCATAATCAATTTTGAACCAAAACTCACACACCCTTCATGATAAACCGTAACCCTAAGATGATCGTTAGATATATAACTGGTTGGAATGAATGATTGCATATCAATATAAAATTTCTTATAAATTTTCAGATATTTATTCAATTCATTATTTAAAGTGGATCCAGTTATATTATTTATTCACAGTATGGTCTATTCATGCATTATGTCTATATTCATAGAAACAGGGTACACCTATTTGTAACCCCATACTAATTTGTAAGTCTTCAAAATATTGCTCCCAGAATTGGTGGAAGAAATACTATTGTCACCTGATCTACATACACATTTTATTACAGAAATATTCTGGACACAAAAAGCATAGGTCACACTTACAATTGTACCAAAGCGTAAATGGAAAGTGAGCATGGATTACTAAAAACATCCATGTCCAGGTTGCCTAATGCTCTCAAATATCAATTCTATTTTTGACTACATATTTGTTTCTTCCTAAGATTATATATTCAACTTCAAACCTGTTGAAAATGTCTAATCCTATCACACAATTTATACTTTGCTTGATTTCCTAATGTCTCTATTGATATCTGATTTCCTATATTTTTCCCCAGTTCATCATTGTGACTGACTCTTCACATGTGCTTACATTTACATACACTCTCTACACTAAATTCTATTGCTAAAGAACTTTTGGTCCAAATCCTATACTCACTCTTTTTTCTAAACCTACCAACTACCTTCCTAATCCTGCCGACTATCGGTTTTTGACTGGATGTTCTCTTCAACATTCAATATCCAAGGTACAAGGTCCGATGCCAGTGTATATTGATTTATCTGAGACATCTGTGCTGCACATTACTCAAAGCTAAGTATCCCACTCAAGTCCCCAATGCCTTTCTGGGCTTCAAATCTTACCTAGATTTCTGCTTTCATACTTATGTTTCACATATATACTCTTGTAAACATCGCATTTTGCCAATACCATTATTCATCCTGCAGAATTATTTGTAACCCAAATTGAACAAGTTATTAACCCTAACCATACACTGTTCCCTCAGTATAACTTACTTAAGAGCAGGGACAGTGTGGGTCTTACAATATAGGAATGTAGATGATCTTCCACCTGCTGAGAACATTAAAGATCCATGGAGAAATGATCCTTGCAGAAGATATAGGCAGCTATGTAGGACCTGAGAGAGCAATAGTCATCTTCCATGAAAAACAACCTGGTCAGGATTAATTGATGGTCTGAATCAGCCTCTCTCTTCTTAATAAAGAGAAGATGGACTGAACCAGGCCTCTGTGGAGAGCTGTTCCCTGGTGCCTATGGTTGATATACCATTCTAACTTCTGAATGTGTCACAGGATGTTGGGGCAGCCTCCATCTCATGGGAACCCTGGAAGCAACTGTTAGCACAAAGTGGTTACCAAGGCAGTGAGCATATTCTGTTCCTGAAAGAAGTGACCTCACTTCACTTCCTTGGTGATGGAATTCTCTGAACCTGGGATCCAGGAAGGAAGGCACGCAGAGCCAGTCCCACTCCCAGTTCCAGTGGGCTAACTTGTTTGCTTTTCCCAAAGACATAGTCAGTCTTTCTTGGTACCCACTGATGTGAGGATGGCCAAATGCCAGCAGAGCTCTGAAGAGGGGCCTTTCCTGAGTAAGCAGGTAGTGGCTCACCGTTGGCTCCTGACAACTTCACAGAGTTGGCCAAGGAGACCAGATCTGAAACAGGACAGGCCATTTTGGGGGAACATAATATGGCCCACCAGTCAGAAGACACTCCGGATAGTCACAGACCTATTTGGGGGAAGGAAGTGCCTTTGCCGTTGTAGGTGTGAGTTTGTGGTTTTTTCTCATGTTCTGAGAATAGGTAGGAAAGGTGGTTTGTTTGGTTTGGAGTGGACTGTTTCTAGTAAGTCGTTTGACATGGTGAGTGTTTCTAAGTCTGTGTATCCCACTGTATCCGTGGTTGTAGACATTAGAAAAGAGAATGCATCAATGGATGTGTTGTCTCTAGTTGAAAGCTTCCCCGCATTCATACTGCCCAATTAATGAATGGACTGCAGCTTGCCTTATGGATGGGCAACATCTATTATCTTCTAAAGTTCCTGTTTTCTTCGTGAATTCTGGCCACTCTCCAGAATAGACTCATGGTTTTGTTTCCCAAATATGTAACACCACAAGGTTCTGTGACATGGCCATGTACTGGATAGCTGAAGGGAATGGGAGCATCTAAGAAAACTCAGATTTCAGTGTGACCAGTAAAGTCTCAGTGGAGAAACCCTTCTTTGGGCCATTTGCTTACTTCTATTTCTATTACCCTGAATGTCAGGAAGGTCTTTGCCTCAGGCCACCCCTTTGTGTAGCCTGAAGAACACTGTTTTCATATGGAAATGTATGGACATCACCAGTGGCTCTTTGCTTAATTGATTTGGATTGGGATGTGTCTGAATCAGCCTCTTGTCCTTGTATGAGGTTGTGGCTTAGATTCTCAGCACCTGATGGATCTAAAGAAAGATCCCATGTGTTTCCAAAACTAAAATGGCCAAAAGAGCAGTCATTGTGGGTGAATATTTTTGCCCTCTTGTTTTAGGTTCCTGACCTCTATCAAGTGAGAATAGGGATCCTTTGGGTCAAATGAGTTCTTGAAATCCCTGCAGAGGCTAGCCCATATTTGCTTGGGTTTTCTCATGACTCCATATCACATAAAGAATCTATACCCTACAGCCAGTAGGCCTCAAATTGGAGAAGTGGAACACTTTAACAGCAGGAATATTTGATCATTCCTGGTTCACAAGAAGAGTGTCCAGGCCATCATGATTTTAGGCAAATGAGGGGCAAGTGAGCTTATTTGGACACTACCTTGGGCTCATAGAAACCTCCAGCTAGAGGTTATGATGAGTGTCTACATGGAAGAAGATGATGGCCCTGTGGTAGTGTTTTGATTTTAATTGTGGTCATTTTTTGGCGGACGGAAGGGATGACTGGGTCCACCTGGGCTTGAACTCTGGTGTGATTCCCCTTAGAGACTGAGTTCTGAAACTGACCTCAGAGAAGTATTGCCATGAATTGTGTTGGGATTTTAGGAGGCCACGCATGAGACTCACTCTTGGAAACTGAGATCTAGGCCCAGGGTGGTTTCCACAGAGGCCTGAGAATCTCAGCCAGGATATCACATGATTTTATTCTGAAAGACTTAGCAGCCATATTTGAGAGTCAAAACACACATGGACCTCACATTGTAGATGTCAATTGGCCTGGCTTTAGGAGACCTTTTGGCAACTGTTTGAGAAGCATTGACTGTGAGAGTTCTCCAGAGCTTTCATTGAAATGAACTTTCTCAACTCTTAATGGTTCCTGAATGAATTGAAACCCACAGTGCCTCTAACTTCACCCTTGAAAAATTGCTAGATAAATACCATGAAATTTTTGAAATTCCCATGACCAGGTGGCACTGCAGAAACTTTTGATGTCCTGTTGCTGATCATGTGTATACCAGACAGTGCCTTGTTTTTGACTGGGTTTCATGAAAATCCTGTAGAACAAGAGAAGCCAGTAATTTGGAGCCTGCTGAGTAGGGGGCCTAGAGCAGTGTTGGGCAGGTGTGTGATAAAACATCATGGTGGGGCCATGTGAATCTGCCATTTGCTTCCAAATGGCTTGTGACTGATATAGTGCAGACATCAGACCCTTATATGTAATTCATCTTGTTAAATGGAGAGTTTTCAGGGCAATATTCAGAATCAGGTTGCTATGGTTATTGGGGCAAGCTATGTGGGATAGAAGCCTGGTTGGTGCATTCTCCTGCAGACCCTGACCCACCACACGTGACAGAACTCCCTCCAGCACTGTATCCCAGATGAACTTTTTATGTTTTGTGAAGCAAATACCAAATTCCCAGTGCAGAAGCAAGAAATACCACGAAAAGTGGAGGATGACCAAATGTCTTCACAGTCCCCACCGGGAGACACTTAGCTTCCAATGGACACAGTTTAGCTACAAAGAGAGAATTGAGCACTGCTGCCTCATGTTCATTGGAATATAAGAAACCATGTCTTTCGGTCACATAGATGCAGACCCAGCTTTGATGGTCTCACTACAAAGTAAGCTAAAGCTCATGACAACAACATATATTTCAAGTGCCCAACCTCAGAAGCCGTTTCCCAAGAATTCTTAGGCCAGCAGAGCTCCTTGTTTGTGGAGTGTTTACCCTGTCCTTTACTTTTGGAAACTCCTCTACCACCTCCAATGTTGTGAACTCCCGAGCATATTCCATTCCATATTTGTATTCATAGATTTTCACACTTTTCTACTCTAATTGTGTTTTACTTGGAGCGTAGGTAATGTCAAGGCATTGTTCTGGATGTGAGTGGGAAGATTTTTGTGTAGCACATATTTACATACACATTGGATTCATTTTTCAATTTCCATTTGAAATACTGAATCCCTGACACTATAACCCATACCCTACTAGTCTCTGACTAATAATCCTAATATGATGGTGAAAAATAAGCCAAAAAGAGAAGAAACACAAGCAGTTCAGAGGACGCATGGTGTATAGTTGGAATTGCCTTTTGCATTATATAATGTAGGAGTTATAAGTCTAGTCAATTTTTTGTTGAAATAGTTCTACATGTGTTTTTAAAATTAGCAAATATGTGAATCCCTATCTCCCTTTCTCTGTAGCCTATTCAGCACATGTATGTTTATATGCACATATAGAATTCTACCTGATATCACTCGTATACACTTGTGAGGTGGCTGAATTGGTAGATGCAAATTGAGAGAAGAGATCACTCCTCCTAAACGCTGTTGGAACTGAAAATTCAACCTATGGGTGAGCTTCCTAGTTGAAAAACATTATACATGAATCCATGTTCAGTAAAATGAATATTTTTCGATCTGTGGATTATATACATTTCATGATGAATTTCTATTGGCATATATATTGCTACTTTTTTTTTCTTTTATTGGTTGCTCAAAACATTACAAAGCTCTTGACATATCATAATTCATACATTAGATTCAAGTGGGTTATGAACTCCCATTTTTACTCCAAATACAGATTGCAGAATCACATTAGTTACACATCCATATTTTTACATAATGCCCTATTAGTTACTGTTGTATTCTGCTACCTTTCCTATACTCTACTATCCCCACTCCCCTATCTTCCCATCTTCTCTCTCTACCATACCTACTCTAAATCATTTCTCTCCTTGTTTATTTTCCCACAACCTCTTATATGTAATTTTGTGTAACAATAAGTGTCTCTCTCCATTACCATGCAATTTCCCTCTTCTCTCCCTTTCCCTCCCACCTCATGTTTCTGCTTAATGTTAATCTTTTCTTCATGCTCTTCCTCCCTGCTCTGTTCTTATGTGCTTTCATTATATCAAACAAGACATTTGGCATTTGATTTTTAGGGATTGGCTAGCTTCACTAAGCATAATCTGCTCAGTGCCATGCATTTCCCTGCAAATTCCAAGATTTGGTCATTTTTTAGTGCTGCGTAATTCTCCATAGTATATAAAAGTCACATTTTTTTATCCATTCATCTATTGAAGGGCATCTGGGTTGGTTCCACAGTGTAGCAATTGTGAATTGTGCTGCTATGAAAATCGATGTGGCAGTATCCCTGTAGTACGCTCTTTTAAGGTCTTCAGGGAATAGTCCAAGAAGGGCAATAGCTGGATCAAATGGTGCTTCCATTCCCAGATTTCCCAGGAATCTCGATACTGCTTTCCAAATTGGCCGCACCAGTTTTTAGTCCCACCAGCAATGTACAAGAGTACCCTTTTCCCCACATCCTCGCCAGCACTTGTTGTTGTTTGACTTCATTATGGCTGTCAATCTCACTGGATTGAGATGGTATTTTAGGGTGGTTTTTATTTGCATTTCTCTTACTGCTAGAAATGGAGAGCATTTTTTCATGTACTTGTTAATTGATTCTATGTCCTCCTCTGAGAAGTTTCTGTTCAGGTCCTTGGCCCATTGGGTTATTGGTTATCTTATTGTCTAATTTTGTGAGTTCTTTGTATACTTTGTATACTCTGGATATTAGGGCTCCATGTGAAGGGTGAGGACTAAAAATTTGTTCCCATGATGTAGGCTCCATATTTACCTCTCTTATTGTTTCTCTCTTTAAGAAAAAAAAATCAGTTTAAGTAAGTCCCATTTGTTGATTCTTATTATTAACTCTTATTCTATGGGTGTCCTATTAAGGAATTTGGAGCCTGACCACACAATATGTAGATAGGAGCCAACTTTTTATTCTATCAGACGCAGAGACTCTGATTTGAATCTAGCTCCTTGATCCACATTGAGTTAACTTTTGTGCATGGTGAGAGGAGGGGATTCAGTTTCATTTTGTTGCATATGGATTTCCAGTTTACCCAACTCCATTTGATGAAGATGCTATCCTTCCTCCATTGCAGGCCATTAGCTCCTTTATCAAATATAAGACAGTTGTAGATTTTTGGATTAGTCTCTGTGTCCTCCATTCTGTACCATTGGTCCACCCGCCTGTTTTGGTACCAGTACCATGCTGTTTTTGTTATGAATGCTCTGTAATATAGTTTGAAATCTGGTATCACTATACTGCCTGATTCACACTTCCTGCTTAGAATTGCTTTTGCTATTCTGGGTCTTTTATTTTTCCATTTGAATTTCATGATTTCTTTATCTATTTCTACAAAAAAAAATCCTTTGGGATTTTGATTGGCATTGTATTAAACCAATAGAGAACTTTTGGTAATATAGCAATTTTGATGATGTTAGTTCTGCCTATCCATGAACAGGGTATATTTTTCCATCTTCTAAGATCTTATTCTATTTCTCTTTTTAGGGTTCTGTAGTTTGCATTATATAAATCTTTCACCTCTTTTGTTAGGTTGATTCCCAAGTATTTAATTATTTTGAGGAAATTGGGAATGCAGTGTTTTGACTCATTTTTGTTTCAGAAGTTTTGTCGCTGATATACAGAAATGCCTTTGATTTATGCATGTTGATTTTATATCCTGCCACATTGCTGCATTCATTTATTAGTTCTAGTAGTTTTTTCTGTAGACCATTTTGGGTCTTCTATGTATAGAATCATGTCATCTACAAATAGTGATAATTTAAGTTCTTCTTTTCCTATTTTTATGCCTTTAATGTCTTTCATCTCTCTAATTGCTCTGGCCAGTTTTTCGAGAACTATATTGAATAGAAGTGGTGATAGAGGATATCTCTGCCTTGTTCCAGATTTTAAAGTGAATGCCTTCAATTTTTCTCCATTCAGAATGATGCTAGCCTGAGGCTTAACATAGTTATCTTTTACAATGTCGAGGTAAGTTCCTGTTATCCCTAGTTTTTAAAATGTTTTGAACATAAAGGAATGCTCTACTTTGTTGAATGGTTTTTCTGCGTCTATCAAGATGTTCATATGGTTCTTATCTTTAAGTCTATTGATTTTGTGAATAACATTTATTGATTTCCATATATTGAAGCCTCCTTGCATCCCAGGGATGAATTCAAGTTGATCATGGTGCACAATTTTTTCGATGTGCCTTTGTATCCAATTCGCCAGAATTTTAATGAGGATTTTTGCATCTAGGTTCATCAGAGATATTGGTCTGAAGTTTTCTTTCTTTGAGGTGTCTTTGTCTGGTTTCAGAATCTGGGTGATGTTGGCCTCATAGAATGAATTTGGCAGAGCTTCCAGTTTTTCTATTTCCTGAATAACTTGAAAAGTATTGGTATTAATTCTTCTTTAAAGGTTTTGTAAAACTCTGCTGTATACCCATCCGTTCCTGGGCTTTTCTTGGTTGGTAGTCTTTTGATTGCTTCTTCTACTTCATCCATTGATATTGGTGAGTTTAAATTGTGTGTTTCCTCCTGACTCAGTCTGGTCAAATCATATGACTTAAGAAATTTATCGATGTCTTCACTATTTTCTATTTTATTGGAATACAGTTTTTCAAAATAATTTCTAATTTTCTTCTGTATTTATGTAGCATCTGTTGTGATATTGCCTTTTTCATCCCGTATGTTAGTAATTTGAGTTCTCTCTCTTCTTCTCTTCGTTAGCATGGCTAAGGGTCTGTCGATCTTATTTATCTTTTTGAAGAAGCACATTTTAGTTTTGTTAATTTTTTCAATAGTTTCTTTTGTTTCAATTTCGCTATGATTTTAATTATTTCTTTCCTTCTGCTACATTTTCTGTTGTTTTGCTCTTCTTCTTCTAGGGCTTTGAGATGAAGTGTGAGCTCATTTGTTTGTTTGTTTTTTTTTCTATTTTGAGGAATGACCTCCAGGCGATGAATTTACCTCTTAAAACTTCTTTTCATTGTGTCCCATAGAATCTGATATGTTGTGTCTGTATTTTCATTTATCTCTAAGAATTTTTTGATTTCCTCCTTTATGTCTTCTGTAACCCATTGATCATTCAGTAACATATTCTTCATTTTGCATGTGATGTATGATTTTTTCTTCCTTCTTTATCATTGGTTTCCAGGTTCATTCCATTATGATCACAAAAAATTCATGGTATTATCTCCACCCCTTTATATTTACTGAGGGTTGCCCTATGGCATAACATATGGTCTATTTTTGAGAAGGATCCATGTGCTGGTGAGAAAAAAGTATATCCACTTGATGATGGTTGATATATTCTATATATGTCAGTTAAGTATAGGGTATTGATTGTGATATTGAGTTCTATAGTTTCTTTATTCAACTTTTGTTTGGAGGATCTGTCCAATGGTGAGAGAGGTGAGTTGAAGTCACCCATAATAATTGTATTGTGGTCTATTTGATTCTTGAACTTGAGGATAGATTGTTTTATGAACGTCGCAGCACCATTATTTGCTGCGTGATTATTGATAATTGTTATGTCTTGTCGGTGAATGGTTTCTTTTAACAGTATATAAAGTCCTTCCTTATCCCTTTGATTAAATTAGTCTTGAGGTCGATTTTATTCGATAGGAGGATGGCCACCCCTGCTTGCTTACGAGGACCGTGTGCATGGTATAAATTTTCCCAATCTTTCACCTTCAGCCTGTGTATGTCTTTTCCATTCAGATGTGTCCCTTGGAGGCAACATATTGTTGAATTTGTTTTTTTTTATTTCAAGTTACAAGCCAATGTCACTTTATTCGAGAGTTTAAGCCATTATCATTTAGAGTTACTATTGATATATGGTTTGTACTGCCACCCATGTTTTTATATATATTTTTTAATTAGTTTGATTCTCCATGATTTGCTTTTCCCCTTCCCTCTGTCATTACTGAGGCACTTCTCACTGATGGTTTTCGTTGTTGATTTTCATTTCTTCCTCGTGTAGTGTTTTGCTCAAGATGCTTTGCAATGCTGGTTATCTGGCTGAAATTCTTTTAGCTTTTGTTTATCATGAAATATTTTTATCTCGTTGTCTTATCTTAAGCTTAATTTTGCTGGATACATAATTCTTGGTTGGCATCCATTGTCTTTCAGTGTTTGAAGTACGTTGTTCCAGGATCTTCTCACTTCCAGCGTCTATGATGAAAAATCCATTGTTAAACTTTTTGGTTTACCCCTGATTGTAATGATTGTAATCTGCCTGCTTTCTCTGGTAGCTTTTAATATTTTCTCTTTGTTCTGTATATTGGATATCTTTATAACAATGTGTCTTGGCATTGGTCTACTGTGATTTTGTGTGCTCGGTGTCCTGTAAGCATCTACAATTTGTTTATCCGTTTCCATTTTTATTTCTGGAAAGTTTTCTGTAATTATTTCATTCACCAGGTTTCTCATTCCCTTGGTTTTAATCTCTGTACCTTCCTCTATCCATATGACTCATTAGTTTTTTTTTTTTATGTTATCCCATATCTCTTGAATGTTTTCTCATAATTTTTTAAAGCATTTCTTTGTTGGCTAGACTTTTTTCAAGATGATATATTTTGTCTTCATTATCTGACATTCTGTCTTCTACTTGCTCTACTCTGTTAGTGATACTCTCAATTGAGTTTTTAATTTGGTTTATCATTTCCTTGATTTCTAGAATTATTGTTTGATTTTTCTAATAATCTCTATCTCCTGATAAAGATGCTTAATTTCTCATTTTATCTGTTTATGTAATTCATTTTCAATGCGTTTTATCACTGTTTGTTTTTGCTGTCTCGTATCCTCTTTAAGGTTCCATTCCATCTGTCTAAGGTATTACTTGAGTTCTTTATATGACCATTTTTTTGATGACTCTAGGTGCTCTTGAATATTTAGGCTGTCCTTCATTGTTCGTACTCCTTTTCTTCCTTGTTTTTATATGCTGCTCATGTTACTTCTTCTTCTGTTTGACTACTGAGTTACTGCTTACTCTTATAAATTTATTTGATGCTTGGGAGGAAAGATATTAGAAGGGAAGGGAGAAGTCACTAAAGAGAATGAGAGTAGGCAGGTAGAATTCAAGGAAGGGGGAATAAGAAAAATGAAAAGAAATGAAAAGACAAAAGAAAAAAATAGAAAATAAAGAAAGAAAGTTTTAAGTAATGATGATGATTAAAAAATTGAAAATTAAAATTTAAAATAATAATAATAATAATAAAATAAAAAAATTAAAAAATAAAAACATTTAAAAAAGTTAAAGAACAACAATAACAAAAATGAAAATGAAAGAAAAAAAAAACAAATAAAAAAATAATAATAATACATGCAGTCCTAGAGTTCAAATAACTTCTCTTCCAGTAGGTGGAGCTGTGCGCACTGGGCCAAGCTTCTCCTCTCAATAAGTGAGAACCAATCACTGTGCAGCAGCTGGGCGGGTCTCCAATTCTGAGTGCCTAGGGCTTTCTCCTGTGCTTCCTCAAGCCAGGCCCCACTCACCTGTGATGCTCACCACAATACTGGTTACAAGCCAGGCCTCTGCTCCTGGTAGCCCTGTTTCCATGAACGCCTGGGCACACTCTCCTTGTTTGCCTTCCTCAGACCCTAAGTTTGTAGAGCTTGGGGCTGAGAACCTCCAGCGAATTTGCTTGCCCTTCAGGAGCCATGGCCCCGGTAGGTGGTGTAAGAGACCTCAATTGTCAGCACTGGTGGGAGCGGTAGCAGGGAATTCCACGCCGTGAGTCCCGAGCCAATCTTGATTCCCTAGGTCTGGGTATCGCGCTCCTTGGAGAGCTGGGAGGGGCCATTACGGCAGAGGTGGGAAGGGCCCTTGAGGTTTCCCTGCGTTGTTGAGAGATATGGCAATGGGATTACACACTTGTCGCGCTGGTTTCAATGAAGTTATCTCCTCCGCCTGTGACGTCAGTTCTCTGCCATGGTGGTATCCCATTCAAATGGTGACCGTTCGTTCCCTTTGCTGGGTGACCAATGCAACAGGTGGGTCCTGACTATCTCTCCCAAGCCCCATTTCAATCCTGTGGCCACTGCCTATGAAGGCTCAGTTGGCTTTTAACTCTCAATTCAGAAAGCCCGACCAGTTATTTCAGCGGGAATGTTAGTGCTGAGTCACAAAAACCAGACAAATCTAAGCTTGAATGCAGCCAATCCGGGCTTTGTGTGTGTTCTGAGGGGCCCAGACTGTTCACCCCAGATTCACAACAGGTCAATATTGCCTAGTGATTCTGAGCAAACAGCATTTAGACAGTTTACGACTCCCTATGCCCGCACAGCTGAAGAGATCAGAGACTTGATTTCTCCATGCCTGCCTTCATAATGGATCTCCTGTATTGCTACTTTTTAATATCTGTGCTTTTGCGTGTGTGTGTGTATATATATATATACTCTTTAGATTTTTCAAAATATGAAATATATGTGTCTTATTATGCACTCCCTAAATTCATTCATATTCATATCTGTGGATTTATAATCAACTTTCCACAAGATTATTTTCAGAAATAATCATCCACCTGAAATACATATAGTTTCCTAGTACTGAAAACTAAATTCAGTGAATGGTGCATACAAACCCTAATATTTCTACAGTTACTTAGCCAGTTTAAAATCAATGCAAGTTGATTTCTAGGGGACATGATGTGTATTTTGACTTTCATTTTTATTCAACACTTGTACGTTACTATGTCTTCAGTTTATGCACATCATGGGATATATATTTCAGTCACAAATTAGAAAATTTATAGGCATTTGTTTCACGATCAATCACTTCCTGATTCAGAACACATGTATCCCTCCATGTTTCTTGACTGGTCTTTTCATGAGACTTCTTTCCAAACACATTATTTTTGTTTAACATCATCAAGTATAAAGCAAAACTCAAACACCATTCTTCATAAACCATAATCCTAATATTACCATTAGATATATAACTGGTTGGAATGAATGATTGTATATCAATATAAGATTTCTTATATATTTTCACATATCAATTCAATCCATTATTTAAAGTGGAATCAGTTACGTTATTTATTCATAGTATGGTCTATTCATGCATTATCTCTATATTAATAGACACAGGGTACACCTCTTTGTACCCCTAATACTAATGTATACGTCTTCAAAATATTGCCCCCCAAAATGGTGAAAGAAATACTCATGTCACCTGATCTACATATACATTTTATCACAGTAATATTCTGAACAAAAAAACATAAAAATGTAACACTTATGATTGTACAAAAGCCTAAAAGGAAAGTGAACGTGGATAACTAATAACATCCATGTCCAGGTTGCCTAATGCTCTCAAATGTCATTCCCATTCGTGATGACATATTTGTTTTTTCCTATGATTATGTATTCAAACTCAACCCTGTCGAAAATGTCTAATCCTATGACTCACTTTATACTTTGCCTGATTTCGTAATGTCTCTATTGACACCTGCTTTCCTACATATTTTCCCCAGTTCATCATTGTGACTGACTCTTCACATGTGTTGACATTTCCATTCACTCTCTAAACGAAACCCTATTGCTAAAGAAGCTTTTTTTTCCAAATCATATACTCACTCTTCTTCCTAAACCTACTGACTATCTTCCTAATCCTACCAACTATCCCTTTTTGACTGGATGTTCTCTTCTACATTCAATCATCCAAGGTACAAGGTCCTATGCCACTGTATTTCGATTTAACTGAGACAATTGTACAGAACATAATTCAACACTAAGTATCCAAATCAAGGGCTCAATGCCCTTCTGGGCTTCAAATCCTTCTTAGATTCCCGTTTTCATACATATATTTCACCTATATATTCTTATAAATATCGCAGGTTCCCAATCTCAATATTCATCCTGCAGAATGATCCCTAACCCAAATCGAACATATTATTAACCCTAACCATACACTAACTTTGCAGGAGAGCAGGAACAGTGTGTGTATTAAACTACAGGAATCTAGGGGATGTTCACCTGCTGAGAAACTCAAATGTTCATGCAGAAGTGATCCCTGGTGAAGATGAAGGCAGCTATGAATTACCTCAGAAAGCAAAAGTCATCTTCCATGGCAATCATCCTGGTCAGGATGAAGGGTTGAGTCTGAATCAATCTCTCTCTTCTTAATGTATAGAACATGGACCAAACCAGTCCTGTGTGGAAGCTGTTCCCGGGTGCTTATGGTTGATATAACATTCTAACTAGAGAAAGTGTCCCATGAAAATCAGGGCAGCCTCCACCTCATAGTATTTTGGAAGCAACTGTTAGGACAAAGTGGTTGCCAAGGCAGTGACATAATTCAGATCCTGAAGGAAGTGATCTCACCTCACTTCCTTGGTGATGGAACTCTCTGAACTTGAAATCCAGGAAGCCAGGCACCCAGAGACAGTCTCTGTCCTAGTCCCAGTGGTCTGACATGTTTGGATTTACCAAGGACAGAGTCAGTCTTTCTTGGTACCTACAGATGTGAGGAAGGCCAAATGCCAGGAAACCTCTGAAGAGGGGCTTTTCCTGAGAAGGCAGGTAGTGCCTCACAGCTGGCTCTTGAGAACTTCACAGAGTTGGCCAAGCAGACATGATCTGAGACAGGAGAGGTCATTTTGGAGGAACATAGTATGGCTCACTAGTCAGAGGATACTCCGGGGAGTCACAGACCTACTAGGGGGAAGGAGGTGCCTTTGTGGGTGTGGGTGTGAGTTTGTGGTTTTGTCTCATGTCCTGAGGATAGGTAGGAAAGGCGGTTTGTTTGGTATGGAGTGGAATATTTGTATTAAGTCCTTTGACAAGGCGAGTGTTCCTATGTGTGTGTGTATTCCACTGAGTCCATTGTTGTAGACATTAGAAAAGACAATGCATCAATGGATGTGTTCTGTCTAGTAGAAAGCTTCCCAGCATTCATCCTGCCCAATTCATGAGTGGACTCTGGCTTGCCTTATGGATGGGCAACACCTACAAGCTTCCTAATTTCCTGTTTTCTCTCTCAATTCTGGCGACTCTCCAGAATAGTATCATGGTTTTGTGTCCAAGACTTGTACCGCCTCCAAGATCTGTGACATTGCTATGTACTGGAAGCTGAAGGAAATGGCTAGCATCTCAGAAATCTCAGATATCTGTTGACCAGGAAAGTCTCAGTGGAGAAACCCTGCTTTGGTCCTTCTGCTTACCTATTGTTCTGTTGAATGTCAGGAAGTGTTTTGCCTCAAGCCACCACTTTGTGAAGCCTGAAGAAAAGAGTTTTCAAATGGAAATGAAAGGGCATCACCTGTGGCTCTTTGCTTAATTGCTTAGGATTGGGATATGTCTGAATCAGCCTGTTGGCCCTGTGTGAGGCTGTGGCTTAGATTCTCAGCACCTGATGGATCTAAAGATAGATCCCATGCGTGCATCCAAAACCAAAATGGCAAAAAGATCAGATATTGTTGATGAACTCTCTTGCCTTCCTCTGGTAGGTTCCTGATATTCATCAAGTGAGAATAGGGATCCTTTGGGTCAAATGAGTTCTTCAAAGCCCTGCAGAGGCTAGGCCATAGGTGCTTGATTTTCATGACTCCAATTCACTTAAAGAATCTAAACCCCAAAGCTAGAAGGCCTCAAGTTGGAGAAGCCAAGCAATATTAAAGGCAGGCCTATTTGATCACTCCTGGTTCACAGGAAGAGAGTCCAGGCCACCCTGACTTTAGGCAAATGAGGGGCAGGGAGCTTATTTTAGACACTGTTGTGGGCTGCGTCCCTTATGGAAACCTCCAGCCAGAGGATATGATGAGTGTCTATATGGAAGAAGATGAGGGCCATGTGAGAGTGTTTGGTTTTAATTGTGGACATATGTCTGGCGGTTGGAAGAGATCACTGGGTCCACCTAGGCTTGCACTCTGGTTTGATTCCCCTTAGAGACTGAGTTCTTTTACTGATCTCAGAGAATTATTGCCAGGAATTGTGTTGGAATTTTAGATGTCCATGCATGAGAGTTGTCCTTGGAAAGTGACATCTAGGCCCAAGGTGACTTTCCACAGAGCACAGGGAATCTCAGCCAGGATATCACATGATATTATTCTTAAAGACTTGGCAGCCATATTTGAGAGTCAAAACACACATGGACCATACATTGTAGACCTCAATGGGCCTGGCTTAATCTGACTTTTGGGCACTTTTGGAAGCCTTGCCTGTAAGAATTCTCCAGAGTTTTCATTGAAATGAGCTTCCTCACCATTTAATGGTTTCTGAGTGAATTGAAATCCACAGTGCCTCCAACTTCATCCTTGAAAATTGGCTAGATCAATACCATGAAATTTTTGAAATTCCCATGACCGGGTAGCTCTGGAGAACATTTGAATGTCCTGTTGCTGATCATGAGTATACAAGACAGTGCCTTGATTGACTGGGTTTTATGAAAATGGTGTTTAACAAAGATGCCAGTAAGTTGGATCCTGCTGAGTAGTTGTACTAGAGTAGTGGATGGCAGGTGTGTAATAAAACATCTGTGGTGGGGGCATGTGGATCTGCCATTGGCTTCCAAATGGATTGTGACTGACATTTTGCAGCCAGTAGACCCTTATATGTAAAAGCATATTGTTATATGGAGAGGTTTTAGGGCAATGTTCAGAATCAGGTTGCTATGGAAAATGGGGCAAGCTATGTGGGATAGAAGCCTGGTTGGTGCATTCTCCTGACGAACCTGACCCACCACACTTGACAGTACTCACTTCAGCACTGTGTCCCAGTTGAACTCCTTGTATTTCATGAAGCAAATACCAAACTCCCAGTGCAGCAGCAAGAAATACCACAAATAGTGGAGGATGACCAAATGGAATTACAGTCCACAAGGGGAGACATTTAGACCCCAGTGGCCACAGGTTACCTACAAATAGAAAATTCAGCACTGCTGCCTCATGTTCATTGGAAAATAAGAATCCATGTCATCCAGATCACATAGATGAAGACTCAGCTATGATGGTCTCACAACAAATGAAACTAATGCTCCTGACAACAGCATATATTTCATTGCCCAACCTCAGAGGCAGTTTCTCCAGATGTTAGGCTGGCAGAACTTCATGTTTGTGGAGTTTTTACCCTGTCCCTTACTTTTGGAAACTCCTCTACCACCTGCAAATTTGTGAACTCCTGAGCATTTTTCATTCCACATATGTATTCACAGATTTTCTAACTCTTCTCCTCTAATTGTGTCTTATGTGGGGCGAAGGTAATGTCAAGGCATTGTGCTGAATGAGAGTGGGAATTTTTTGTGTAGCACATATTTGCATACACATTGGATACATTTTCCAATTTTCCATTCAAAATACTGAATCCCTGACACTAACACATACCCTACTAGACTTTGACTTCTAATCCTAATATGGTGGAGAAAAATAACCCAAACAGAATAGAAATACAAGAGGTTCACAGGAGGCATGGTGTATAGTTGGACTTGCCTTTCGTATGATAAATGGTAGGTGTTATAAATCTAGCGAATTTTAATTGAAATAGTTCTCCATGTGTTTTAAATTTAACAAATATGTGAATAACTGTCTCCCTTTCTCTGTAGCCTATTCATCACATGTATTTTCATATGCACATTTAGAATTCTACCTGGTATCACTCGTACATTTTGTGAGGTGGCTGGCTTGGCAGATGCAAATTGTGAGAAGAGATCACTCCTACTAAACGCTGTTGGAACTGAAAATACAACATATGAGTGAGCTTCTTAGTTGAACAACATAAATCCATGTTCATTAAAATGAATATTTTTGGATCTGTGGATGATATATTATTTCATGGTGATTTTCGATTGGCATAACATAATGCTACTTTTTAATGTCTGTGAGTGTATATATATATATATATATATATATATATATATATATATATATATATATATATATTCACTCTCCAGATTTTTCAAAATATGAAGTATATTTTTCTTATTATACACTCCCTAAATTCATTCATATTCATGTATGTGGATTTATAATCATGTTTTCACAAGAATATTCTCAGAAATATTCATCCACCTGAAATACATATTTGTTTCTTAGTACTGAAAACTAACTTCGGGGGATCATATGATGGTGGTGAAGGGAGTGCATCACCCCCATGTACCGCGTCACTGTGCGGGAGAATGACGAGTTATAACGGCTAAAATATATCTTGTTAGAAATTTCCAGCAAAATTGGGGTGCTCCAAAACCTAGTGGACATATTTCCATCTCACGAGGATCAGCTACGTGAGCTCAAACACGAGTGATTTGTCCGCACGGAGCGTCATGCTGCTTATTCAGGAAATCGGTCTGTGGCTAGAGTCTGCGGCGCGCACTGGGAAATGAAGAGATAGCAATGCAAATATACAGCGGTGTGGATTCTGTGGGCTCCTGCCAGGTATGCAATCACTGTGCTAAGTGCTGAATTCTTTGTTTGAGATGGGGAAGGATGCAGTCCAATTCGGTTCTCCACACCAGTCAGACCACAGAGGAAGCCAGCGGCCACTATCTTGGAGAGCTGATGTCACCATCCCTGTTTTTGACTGATCGAAGCTCATTCAGCTATAGAACAGGTAATTTCATAATGCCATTCACCTTTGTGTTCCAGACAAATTACTCAGGCTCAGTGCTAAAGAACCTGCAGAAACTCCGTCTTGGAGCCTGCTCCTATTAGAACATACACAAAGCCCAGAGCGGCCGAATTCCACCTCTCGGAACTGATCTGGCCCAGGGCTAAAGAACCCGCGGAAACTGCTTCTCGGTCCGGGTCTTGCTGAATACTGTGGAGGTAAATATCAACCGAGCCTTCATAGGCAGTGGAAACAGGATTGAGACACGGCTTGTGAGGGCCGGTCAGGACTCACGCATTGCTTTGGTCACCCAGAAAAGGGAACGAAATGCTGCCTTTCACATGGGATACCAACATGGCAAATTTCTGATGTCATCAGAAAGCAGCAGAGGAGATAACTTCATTGATACCAGCAGTGACAGAAACAGTTGGTCTCCTGGTGAAGAAAGTGAGTCACAAACACCTGGGTCTCTCTCACTTTGTCATCAAGCCAGTGGGGCAGAGCAGAGCAGCTGCCCGCGACTGGAACAGACCCAGTGACACACCTGCATGGTAGTTACGTCAACCCAATTGGAGTAGAGGCAGAACAGAGCTGCCGCCGGTGCACAGAACAGGCCCAGCGACCCGCAGGTGTGGTAGTCACGTCACCCCAATTGGAGTAGTTGCAGAGCAGAGCCTTCTCCCACACCTAGTAAAATCCCAGTGGGTCACCGGCATGGTAGTCACATCACCCCAATAGGAGTAAGGGCAGAGCAGAGCCTTCGCCCACGCCCAGAACAGGCACAGCAACCTGCCGGCATGGTAGTCACGACACACCAATTGGAGTAGGGGCAGAGCAGAGCCACCACCCGCGCCCGCAAGGTAGCAGACCTGCACCTGACCAGAAGAAGAGGCCCAGCGGCCGGCTGGCGCGGCAGACACTTTACCATATTTGGAGTAGGGGCAGAACAGATCTGTAGCCCGTGCTCACAAGGTAGGCAGACCTGCGACCAACCGGCGGACCAGGCACAGCGGCCCGCCGGCATGGTAGTCACGTCACCCCAATTGGAGTAGGAGTAGAGCAGTGCCGCCGCCCACGCCTGCAAGGTAGGCAGACCTGCGACTGATTGGCAGAACACCACAGGGGTCCACGGGCGTGGTAGACACGTCACACCAATTGGAGGAAAAAATAAATAAAATGGACAGACCCCTAGCCATGCTAACGATGAGGAGAGAGAACTCAAATTACTATCATACGGGATGAAAAAGGCAATATCACAACAGATATTTCAGAAATACAGAAGATAATCGGAAATTACTTTGAATCCTTATACTCTAAAATAATAGAAGATAGTGAAGGCATCAAAAAATTTCTTAAGTCATATGATCTGACCAGAGTGAGTTAGGAGGATATAGACAACCTAAACATACCAATATCAATTGAGGAAATAAAAAAAAACCATCCAAAGATTACCAACTAAGAAAATCCCAGGACCGTATGGGTATACAGCAGAGTTTTACAAAACCTTTAAATATGACCTAATACCAATACTTTTAAAGCTATTTCAGAAAATTGAAAAAGAGGGAGATCTTCCAAATTCATTCTACGAGGCCAATATCACCCTGATTCCTACACCAGATAGACACTTCAAAGAAAGAAGACTAAAGACCGATATCTCTAATGAACCTAAATGCAAAAATCTTAAATTAAATTCTGGCAAATCAGATACAAAAACATATCAAAAAAATGTGCACCATGATCAAGTAGGATTCATCCCTGGGATGCAAGGAGGGTTCAATATACGAAAATCAATAAATGTTATTCACCACATCAATAGACTTAAAATAAAAACCATATTATCATCTAGATAGATGCAGAAAAAGCATTCGACAAAGTACAGCATCCCTTTATGTTCAAAACTCTAGAAAAACTAGGAATAACAGGAACATTCCTCAATATTGTAAAAGCAATCTATGCTAAACCGCAGGCTAGCATCATTCTGAATGGAGAAAAATTGAAGACATTCCCTCTAAAATCTGGAACAAGACAGGGATGCCTGCTCTCACCACTTTTGTTCAATATAGTTATCAAAAGACTGGCCAGAGCAATTAGACAGATGAAAGAAATTAAAGGCATATAAATAGGAAAAGAATAACTTAAATTATCACTATTGCAGATGACATGATTCTATACCTAGCAGACCCAAAAGGTTCTACAAAGAAACTAATAGAGCTAATAAATGAATTCCGCAAAGTGGCAGGATATAAAATCAACACGCATAAATCAAAGGCATTCCTGTATATCAGTGACAAATCCTCTGAAATGGAAATGAGGACAACCACTCCATTCACAATATCCTAAAAAAAAAAAATGGGAATCAACCTAACAAAAGAGGTGAAAGTCTTATACAATGAAAACTACAGAACCCTAAAGAGAGAAATAGAAGATCTTAGAAGATGTAAAAATATACCCTGTTTATGGATAGGCAGAACTAACATCATCAAAATGGCGATATTACCAAAAGTTCTCTATAGGTTTAATCCAATGCCAATCAAAATCCCAAAGGCATTTCTTGTAGAAATAGAGAAAGCAATCATGAAATTCATATGAAAAAATAAAAGACCCAGAATTGCAAAACAATGCTAAGCAGGAAGTGTGAATCAGGCGGTATAGCGATACCAGACTTCAAACTATACTACAGAGCAATAGTAACAAAAATAGCATGGTACTGGTACCAAAACAGGCAGGTGGACCAATGGTACAGAATAGAGGACATAGAAACCAATCAACAAAACTACAACTATCTTATATTTGATAAAGGAGCTAAAAGCATGCAATGGAGGAAGGATAGCATCTTCAACAAATGGTGTTGGGAAAACTGAAAATCCATATATAACAAAATGAAACTGAATCCCTTTTTCTCACCATGCACAAAAGTTAACTCAAAATGAATCAAGGACCTTGATATCAAATCAGAGACACACTGTCTGATAGAAGAAAAATTTGGATATGATGTACATACTGTGGGGTTGGGCTCCAAATTCCTCAATAGGACACCTATAGTACAAGAGTTAATAACTAGAATCAACAAATGGGACTTACTCAACTAAAAAAGTTTTTTCTCAGCAAAAGAAACAATAAGAGGTAAATAGGGAGCCTACATACTGGAAAGAAATCTTTACTACTCACACTTCAGATAGAGCCCTAATATCCAGAGTATACAAAGAACTCAAAAAATTAGACAATAAGATAACAAATAACCCAATCAACAAATGGTCCAAGGACCTCAACAGACACTTCTCAGATGAGGACATACAATCAATCAACAAGTACATGAAAAAATGCTCACCATCTCCAGCAGTCAGAGAAATGCAAATCAAAACCACCCTAAGATACCATCTCACTCCAGTAAGATTAGCAGCCATTATGAAGTCAAACAACAAGAAGTGCTGGCAAGGATGTGGGAAAAGAGGTACACTTGTACATTGCTGGTGGGACTGCAAATTGGTGCAGCCAATTTGGAAAGCAGTATGGAGATTTCTTGGAAAGCTGGGAATGGAACCACCATTTGACCCAGCTATTGCCCTTCTTGGTCTATTCACTAAAGACCTAAAAAGAGCATGCTACATGGACACTGCTACATCGATGTTCATAGCAGCACAATTCACAACAGCAAGACTGTGGAACCAACTTAGATGCCCTTCAATAGGAGAATGGATAAAAAAATGTGGCATTTATACACAATGGATTATTACTTTGAATTGAAATATAAAAAATCATAGAATTTGCAGGGAAATGGATTGCATTAGACTAGATTATGCTAAGTGAAGCTACACAATTCCTATAAAACAAATGCCAAATGTCATCTTTGATATAAGGAGAGTAACTAAGAACAGATAGGGATGAAGAGCATGACAAGATAATTAACATTAAACAGGGATGAGAGGAGGAAGGGAGGGAGAAGGGAAATTGCATGGAATTGGAAGGAGACCCTCTGGGTTATACAAAATTACATACAAGAGGAATTGAGGGGAAAGGGAAAAATGATACAAGGGGGAGAAATTTATTACAGTAGAGGGAGTAGAGAGAGAAGTGGGGAGGGGCGGGGAGGCCAGGGGGAATAGTAGAGGATACGAAAGGCAGCAGAATACAACAGACACTCGTATGGCAATATGTGAATCAATGGATGTGTAACTGATGTGATTCTGCAATCTGTATACAGGGTAAAAATGGGAGTTCATAACCCACTTGAATCAAAGTGTAAAATATCATATATCAAGAACTATGTAATGTTTTGAACAACCATAAATAAAAATAAAAAAAACTCTCTTTGGTGAATAATGCATGCAATTCTAATATTTCTACAGTAACTGACCCAGTTTAACATCAATGCAAGTAGATTCCTATTGGACATGATGTGTATTTTGACGTTCACTTTTATTCAACACTGGTACATTACTATTTCATCAGTTTATGCACATAACAGGATATATATTTCATTCACAATTTAGAAAATTTATAGGCACTTGTTTCACTTTCAATCACTTCCTGCTTCAGAACACACGAATTCCTCCATATTTCTTGATTGGTCTTTTTATGAGACTTTTTTCCAAACATATTATTTTCGATTTCCATAATCACTTTTGAAACAAAACTCACACACACTTCATGATAAACAATAACCCTAAGATTACCATTAGATATATAACTGGTTGGAGTGAATGATTGTATGTCAATATATGATTTCCTATATATTTTCAGATATCAATTCAATCCATTATTTAAAGTGGAACCAGTTATAATATTTATTCACAGTATGGTCTATTCATGCATTATCTCTATATTCAAAGACACAGGGTACACCACTTTGTACCCCCAATACTAATTTATATGTCTTCAAATATTGCTCCCAGTAATGGTGGAAGAAATACTCATGTCATATGATCTACATACACATTTGTTCACAATATTTTTCTGGGCACAAAATGCAAAGATCACACTTATGATTGTACCAAATCCTAAATGGAAAGTGAACATGGATTACTAAAACGATAAATGTCCAGGTTGCCTAATGCTTTCAAATGTCATTCCTATTGGTGACGACATATTTGTTTCTTCCTAAGATTATGTATTCAATCTCAACCCTATTGAAAATGTCTAATCCTATCACTCACTGTATAATTGCCTCATTTCATAATGTCTGTATTGATATTTTCCTTTTTACATATTTTCCCCAGTTCATCATGTGACTGACTCTTCACATGTGCTGAAATTTACATTCACTCTATAACAAAAACACTATTGCTACAGAACTTTTGCCCCAAATCCTATACTCACTCTATTTCCTAAACCTACTGACTACCTTCCTAATCCCACCGACTATCTCAATTTGAGTGGATGTTCTCTTCTAAAATCAATCATCCAACGTGTAAGGTCCTATGCCATTGATTATCGATTTATCTGAGACATCTGTGCAGAACGTAATTATAAGCTAAGTATCCCAATCAAGGGCCTAATGCCCTTCTGGGCTTCAAATCTTACCTAGATTTCTGTTTCCATACTTATATTTCACCTCTATAATCTTATAAATATCGCAGGTTCCCAATACTATTAATCATCCTTCGCAATGATTCGTAACCCAAATCGAACATGTTATTAACCCTAACCATACACTCTTACCTTAATCTAACTTTGCAGAAGAGCAGGGACAGAGTTCGTCTTACAATACAGGAATGTAGGGTATCTTCCTCCTGCTGAGAACCTCAAATGTCCATGCAGATTTGATCCCTGGAGAAGATGTAGGCAGCTATGAAGGACCTGAGAGAGCAAATGTCATCTTCCATCGCAAACAACCTTCCCAGGATGAACGGTTGTGTCTGAATAAGCCTCTCTCTTGTTAATGTAGAGAAGATAGACCAAACCAGGCATGTGTGGAGAGCTGTTCCGGGGTCCCTATGGTTGATATACCATTCTAACTTGTAAAAGTGTCACAGGAAGAAAGGGCAGCCTCCATCTCATAGGAGTATTGTAAGCAACAGTTAGGACAAAGTGGTTGCCAAGGCAATGACCTCAAAGAATTCCTGAAGGAAGTAATCTCACCTCACTTCCTTGGTGATGGAACTCTCTGAACTTGGAATCCGGGAAGCCAGGCAATCAGAGCCAGTCTCAGTCCCAGTCCCAGTGGTCTTATTTTTTGGATTTACCAAGGACAGAGTCAGTCTTTCTTGGTACCTACTGAGGTGAGGATGAACAAATGTCAGGAAAGCTCTAAAGAGGGGCCTTTCCTGAGAAATCAGGTAGGGGCTCACCGCTGGCTAGTGACAACTTCACAGATTTGGCCAAGGAGACTCTATGTGACACAGGACAGGCGATTTCATCAGAACATAGTTTGGCCCACCAGTCAGAGGACACTCCCAATAGTCACAGACCTACTTGGGGGAAGGAGCTTCCTTTGTGTGTGTGGGTGTGGGTTTGAGATTTTGTCTCATGTTCTGAGAATAGGTAGGAAAGGCGGTTTGTTTGATTTGGAGTGAACTGTTTCTGGTAAGTCGTTTGACAAGGCCAGTGTTTCTTTGTCTGTGTATCCCACTGTGTCCGTGGTTTTAGATATTAGAAAAGAGAATGAATCATTGGATGTGTCCTGTCTAGACTCAACTTGCCCAATTTATGAATGGACTGCGGCTTGACTTATGGGTGGACAACTCCAACAATCTTCCTAAGTTCCTGTTTTCTTCCTGAATTCTGCCCAATTTATGAATGGGCTGCGGCTTGACTTATGGGTGGACAACTCCAACAATCTTCCTAAGTTCCGGTTTTCTTCCTGAATTCTGGCCACTCTCCAGAATAGGCTCATGGTTTTGTGTCCAAAATATGTACCACCTCCAAGCTCTGTGACATGGCCATGTACTGGATAGCTGAAAGAAATGGGAGCATCTCAGAAAACTCAGATATCAGTTTGACCAGGAAATTCTAAGTGAAGAAACCCTGCTTTGGGCCTTTTGCTCATCAATTGTTCTGTTGCCCTGAATGTCAGGAAGGCCTTTGCCTCAGGCCACACCATTGTAGAGCCTAAAGAAACAGTTTTCAAATGGAAATGAAAGGGCATCACCTGTGGCTCTTTGCTTAATTGCTTTGGAAAGGGATGTGTCTGAATCAGTCTTTTGGCCCTGTGTGAGACTGTGGCTTAGATTCTCAGCACCTGATGGATCTAAAGAAGGATCCCAAGTGTGCATCCAAAACCAAAATGGACAAAAGAGCAGTCAGTGTGGATGAAGTCTCTCGCATTCCTCTGTATGTGTCCTGTTCTCCATCATGTGAGAACAGTGATCATTTGGTTCAAATGTGTTCCTCAAAACCCTGCAGAGGCTAGCCCATAAGTGCTTGGTTTTTCTCAAGACTCCAATTCACATAAAGAATCTAAAACACACAGTCAGTAGGCCTCAAATTGGAGAAGCAGTGCCATATTAATGGCAGGCCTATTTGATCACTCTTGGTTCACTGGAAGGATGTCCTGGCCACCCTGATTTTAGGCAAAAGAGGGGCAAGAGAGGTTATATTGGACACTGTCTTGGGCTGCACCCCTCATGGAAACCTCCAGCCAGAGGTTATGATGATTGTGTAAATGGAAGAAGATGAGTGCCATGTGGAAGTGTTTTGGATTTAATTGTGGATATTTGTGTGACAGTTGGAAGACATAACAAGGTCTACCTGGGCTTGAACTCTGGTGTGATTCCCCTTATAGACTGAGTTCAGGAACTGATCTCAGAGAAGTATTGCCATGTATTGTGTTGTGATTTAAGAGGCCATGTATGAGAGTCACCCTTGGAAACTGAGATCTAGCCCCAGAGTGGCTTTCCACAGAGCTCTGGGAATTTCAGCCAAGATATCACATGATTTCATTCGAAAGACTTGGCAGCCATAGTTGAGAGTGAAAACACACATGGACCTCATATTGTAGACCTTAATGGGCCTGGCTTAATGTGACCTTTTGGCCATTCTTTGGGAAGCCTTGCCTGTGAGGGTTCTCCAGAGCTTTCATTGAAATAATCTTGCTCACCATTTACTGGTTCCTGAATGAATTGAAACCCACAGTGCCTCCAACTTCATCCTTGAAAAATGTCGAAATAAATACCATGAAATTTTTGAAATTCCCATGACCAGGTGGCACTGGAGAACCTTTGGATGTCCTGATGCTGATCATGGATGTACCAGACAGTGCCTTGCTTGACTGGGTTTCATGAAAATGGTGTAGAACAGAGGTGCCAGAAAGTTGCAGGCTGCTGAGAAGTGGGCCTAGAGCTTTGGTGGGCAGGAGTGTGATAAAACATCTCTGTTGGAGCAATGTGGATCTTCCATTGGCTTCCAAATCGCTTGTGGATTACATGAAGCAGCCAGCAGACCCTTGTAATTAAAGGCATCTTGTTATATGAAGAGGATTCAGGGCAATGTTCAGAATCAGGTTGCTATGGACAAGGATGCAATGTGGCAAGCTTTGAGGGATAGAAGCGTGGTTGGTGCGTTCTTCTGCAGACTCTGAACCACCGCACATGGCAGAACTCCCTCCAGCACTGTGTCTCAGTTGAACTCCTTGAATTTCATGAAGCAAATACCAAACTCCCAGTTCAGCAGCAAAAACCCCACAAAAAGTGGAGGAGGACCAAATGGCTTCACAGTCCAACGGGGAGACACTTAGCCCCCAGAGGCCACAGTTTACCTAAAAAGAAGAAAATCAACACTGCTACCTCATGTTCATTGGAAAATAAGATACCATGTCCTCCACGTCACATAGAGGCAGACCCAGCTTTGATGGTCTCACTACAAATGAAGCCAATTCTCCTGACAACAACATAATTTTCACGTTCCCAAACTCAGAGGCAGTTGCTCTAAAAGATTTTAGGCCAGCAGAGCTCCATGTTTGTGGAGTGTTTACCCTGTCCCTTACTTTTGGAAACTCCTCTACAACCTCCAAGGTTGTGAACTCCTGAGCATTTTCCATTCCAGATATGTATTCACTGATTTTCTATCTATTCTCCTATAACTGTGTCTTACTTGGGGTGAAGGTAATTTCAAGGCATTGTTCTGGATGAGAGTGGGAGGATATTTGTGCAGCATATATTTGCATACAAATTGGATTCAATTTCCAATTTTCCTTTTGAAATACTGAATCCCTGACACTAACCCATACCTACTAGACTCAGACAACTCATCCTAATATGATAGAGAAAAATAACACAAACCTATAGAAATACAAGCAGTTCATTGGAGGCATGTTGTATAGTTGGACTTGCATTTTGCATTATACAAGGTAGGAGTTATAAATCTGGTCAATGTTTAATAGAAAAAGATCTCCATGTGTTTTTAAAGTTAACAAATATGAGAATTCATGTTTCCCTTTCTCTTTAGCCTATTCACACTTGTATATTTATATGCATATATAGAATCCTACCAGGTATCACACGTACATCTTTGTGAGGTGGCTGACTTGGCAGATACAAATTGTGAGAAGAGATCACTCCTCCTAAACGCTGTTGGAACTGAAAATCCAACCTGTAGGGAGCGTCCTAGTAGAACAACATTATACATAAACTCATGTTCAGTAAAATAAACATTTTTGCATCTGTGGATGATATATATTTACTGATGAATTTCGATTGGCATTTATATTGCTACTTTTTAATGTCTGTGAGTGTTTTTTATTTGTGTGTGTGTGTGTGTGTATACACTCTCCAGATTTTTCAAAATATGAAATATATGTGTCTAATATACACTCTCTAAATTCATTCATGTTCATGTATGTAGATTTTTAATCAACATTTCACAAGATTATTCTCAGAAATATTCATCCACCTGAAATACATATTTGTTTCCTAGTACTGAAAACTAACTTCAGGGAATGATTCATACAAATCCTAATTATTCTACAGTAACTGACCCAGTCTAACATCAATGCAAGTAGATTCCTATGGGACATGATATGTAATTCTTTATTCATTTGTATTCGACACTGGTACATTATTATTTCTTCAGTTTTTGCACATGATAGGATATACATTTCATCCACAAGTTCACAAATTTATAGGCATTTGTTTCAAATTTAATCACTTTTTGCTTCAGAACACATGTATTGTCAGGGTTTCTTTACTGGTATTTTCATGAGTCTTCTTTCCAAACACATTATTTTCGATTTCCAAAGTCACTTTTGAAGCAAAACTCACACACTCTTCATGATAAACCAAAACACGAATATTACCATTAGATGTATAACTGCTTGGAATGAATGATTGTATATCAATATACAATTTCCTGTAATTTTTCAGATATTAGATCAATTCATTTTTTAAAGTTGAAAAAAGTTATATTATTTATTCACATTAGGGTCTATTCATGCTTTATCTCTATATTCATAGACACAGGGTACACCTCTTTGTACCCCCGATTCTAATTTTACATCTTCAATATATTGCTCGCAGAAATGGTGGAAGACATACTCATGTCACCTGATGTACATATACATTTAATCAAAGTAATATTCTGGACAAAAAATGTAAAGGTCACATTTATGATTGTACCAAAGCCTAAATGTAAAGTGTACATGGATTACTAAAAACATCCATGTCCAGGTTGCCTAATGCTGTCAATTGTCAATCCTATTGGTGACTACATATTTGTTTCTTCCTAATTTATATATTCAAACTCAACCCTGTTGAAAATGTCTAATCCTATCACTCACTTTATACTTTGCCTGATTTCGTAATGTTTCTATTGATATCTGCTTTTTTACATATTTTCCCAAGTTGATCCTAGTGACTGACACTTCATATGTGCTGACATTTACATTCACTCTATAATTGAAACCCTATTGCTAAAGAACTTTTGGTCCAAATGCTATACTCACTCTTCTTTCTAAACCTACCGACTATCTTCCTAATCCTACCGACTATCTTTTTTTGATTGGATGTTCTCTTCTACATTCAATCATCCAAGGTAAAAGGTCCTATGCCATTGTATATCGAATTATCTGAGACAACTTTGCAGAGCATAATTCAAAGCTAAGTATCCCAATCAAGGGAAAAACCCTTCTGGGCTTCAAATCATACCTAGATTTCTGTTTTCATCCTTATATTTCACCAGATCTTAGAGAAGACGGACCATTTCAGGGGAACATAGTATGGCCCACCTGTCAGAGGACAATCTGGATAGTCACAGACCTAATTGGGGGAAGGAGGTGCCTTTGTGGGAGTGGGTATGGGTTTATTGTTTTGTCTCATGTTCTGAGAATAGATGGGAAAGGCGGTTAGTTTGGTTTGGAGTGGACAGTTTCTAGTAAGTCATTTGACAAGGCAAGTGTTTCTATGTCTGTGTATCCCACTGTGTCCGTTGTTGTAGATATTGGAAAAGAGAATGCATTAATGGATGTGTACTGTCTAGTGTAAATCTTCCCATAATTCAACCTGCCCAATATATGAATGGAGTGCAGCTTGTCTTGTTGATGTGCAACACCTGCTATCTTTCTAAATTGCTGTTTTCTTCCTGAATTCTGGCCACTATCCAGAATAGGCTCATGGATTTGTGTCCAAAATATGTACCACCTCCAAACTCTGTGACATGGCCATGTACTGGATAGCTGAAGAGAATGGCGAGCATCTCAGAAAACGCAGATATCAGTGTGACCAGGAAAGTCTCAGTGGAGAAACCCTGCTTTGGGCCTTTTGCTTACTTATTGTTGTTTTGCACTGAATGTCAGGAAGTTCTTTGCCTCAATCCACCACTTTGTGAAGCCTGAAGTAAACAGTTTTCAAATGGAAATGAATGTCATCACCTGTGGGTCTTTGCTTAATTGCTTTGGGAAGGGATGTGTCTGAATTAGTCTCTTGGCCATGTTTGTGTCTATGACTTAGATTCTCAGCACCTGATGGATCTAAAGAATGATCCCATGTGTGCGTCCAAAACCATAATGGCAAAAAAAAAATCATTCATTATGGATGAAGTCTCTTGCCTTCCTCTGTTAAGTTCCTGAACTCCATCAAGTGAGAATAGGGATTCTTTGGGTCAAATGAGTTCTTCAATTCCCTGCAGAGGTGCTTGGGTTTTCGCATAACTCCAAATCACATAAAGAATTGATACCTGAAATCAGTAGGCGTCAAATTGGAGAAACACAGAAGTATTAACGGCAGGCTTATTTGATCACTCTTCGTTCACAGAAACGGTGTCCAGGCCACCCTGACTTTAGGCAAATGAGGGGCAAGCGAGCTGATTTTGGACACTGTCTTGGCTTTTCTCATGACTCCAATTCACATAAAGAATCTAGACCCCACAGTCAGAGAGCCTCAAATTGGATAAGCGGAGCAGTATTAAGGGCAGGCCTATTTGATCACTCCTGATTCACAGGAAGGGTGCCCAGGCCACCCTGAAGTTAGGCAAAAGAGGTGCAAGAAGCATATTTTGGACATTCTCTTGGGCTGCCCAACTCATGGAAAACTCCAGGAAGAGGTTATGATTAATGTCTATATGGAAGAAGAATAGGGCCATGAGGGAGTATTTTGGTTTTAATTGTTTTCATTTGAGTCGCGGTTGGAAGAGTTGTCTGGGTCCACCTGGACTTGAACTCTGGTGTGATTCTCCTTATAGACTGAGTTCTGGAACTGACCTGAGAGAAGTATTGCCATGAATTGTGTTGGGATTTTAGGAGGCCAGGCATGAAGTTGCCATTGGAACCTGAGATCTAGGCACAGGTTGGCTTTCCACAGAACACTGGGAATCTCAGCCAGGATATTACATGATTTTATTCTGAAAGACTTGGCATGCATTATTGAGATTCAAAACACACATGGACCTCGCTTTATAGACCTCAATTGGCCTCGCTTCATGTGACTTTTTGGCCACTCTTTGGGTAGCCTTGCCTGTGAGAGTGCTCCAGAGCTTTCCCTGAAATTAGCTTCCTAACCCTTTAGTGGTTCCTGAATGAATTGCAAACCACAGTGCCTCCAACTTCATCCGAGAAAAATTGCTAGATAATTACCATGAAATTTTTAAAATTCCCATGACCAGATGTCACTGGAGGACCTTTGATGTCCTGTTGATGATCATGAATATACCAGACAGGGCCTTGATTGACTGGGTTTCAGGAAAATGGTGTAGAACAGAGATGCTGGTAAGTAGAAGCCTAGTGAGTAGTGCGCCTAGAGAAGTGTTACGCAAGTGAGTGATAAAACATCTGTGGTGGGGCCATGTGGATCTTCCATTGGCTTCCAAATGGCTTGAGACTGACATGGTGCAGCCATCAGACCCATATACGTAAAGGCATATTTTTATATGGAGAGGTTTTAGGGCAATGTTCAGAATCATGTTGCTATTGTCAAGGGGGCAAGCTACGTGGGATAGAACCCTGGTTGGTGCATTCTCCTGGAGACCCTGCACACCACAGCTGACAGAACTCCCTTCAGCACTGTTTCCCATTTAAACTCGTTGTATTTAATGAAGCAAATACCAAACTCCCAGTGCAGCAGCAAGAAACACCACGATAATTGGAGGATGACCAAGTTGTTTCACAGTCCACACGGGGAGACACTTAGCCCTCAGTGGCCACAGTTTACCTACAAAGAGAGAATTCAGCACTGCTGCCTCATTTTTATTGAAAAATAAATAACCATGTCCTCCAGGTCACATAGATGCAGATCGAGCTTTGATTGTCTCACTACAAATAAAGCTAAAGCTCCTGAAAACAACATATATTTTAAGTGCCCAACCTTAAAGGCAGATTCTCAAAAAGTCTTTAGGCCAGCAGAGCTCCATATTTGTGGAGTGTTTACCCTGTCCCTTACTTTTGGAAACTCCTCTACCGCCTCCAAAGATGTGAAATCTGGAGCATTTTCCATTCCTGATAGGTATTCACAGATTTTCTAACTCTTCTGTTCTAATTGTGTCTTACTTGGGGCGAAGGTAATGTCAAGGCATTGTTCTGGAGGAGAGTGGGAAGAATTTTCTGTAGCATATATTGCATAAACATTGGATTCAGTTTTCTATTTTCCATTCAAAATACTGAATCCCTGACCCTAACCCATACCCGACCAGACTCTGACTACTAATTCTAATATGATGGAGAAAAATAACCCAAACAGAATCGAAATACAAGCAGTTCAGAGTAGGCCTGGTGTATTGTTGTACTTTTCTTTTGCATGATACAGAGTTGGAGTTATGAATCTAGTCAATTTATTGTTGAAATAGTTGTCCATGTATTTTTAAGGTTAACAAATATGTGAATTCCTGTCTCCCTTTCTCTGTATTCTTATATGCACATTTAGATTCCTCCCTGGTACCACACGTACATTCTTGTGAGGTGGCTGACTTGGCAGATACAAATTGTTAGAAGAGATCACTCCTACTAAACTTGTTGGAATTGGATATTCAACCTATGGTTGAGCTTGCTAGTTGAACAGCATTATACATAAATCCATGTTCAGTAAAATTAATATTTTTAGATCTGTGGATGATATATATTTTATAATGAATTTTGATTGACATATATATTGCTACTTTTTTGTCTGTGTGTGTGTTTTGTATATATATATATATATATATATATATATATATATATATATATACACTCTCCAGATTTTTCAAAATATGAAATATATGTGTCTTATATACACTCCCTAAATTCATTCATGTTTATTATGTGGATTTATAATCAACTATTCACAAGATTATTCTGAGAAATATTCATCCACCTGAAATTTGCCTAATGCTCTCAAATGTCAATCCTAATTGTGACTACATATTTGTTTCTTCCTAAGATTATATATTTAAACTCAACCCTGTTCAAAATATCTAATCCTATCACTCACTTTATACTTTGCCTGATTTTGTAATGTCTCTATTGATATCTGCTTTCCTACATATTTTCCCCAGTTCATCATTGTGACTGACTCTTCACCTGTGCTGACATTTACATTCACTCTCTAATAGAAACCCTATTGCTGAAGAAATTTTTTTCCAATTCCTATACTCACCCTTCTTCATAAAAGTACTGACTATCTTCCTAATGCTACAGACTATCGTTTTTGACTGAATGTTCTCTTCTATATTCAATCATCCAAGTAAATGTGGGGCGAGCTTCAGAGGAGGAGACCACCAACAGACTATCTCTTGCAACATCAAAGGGTTTTTTGGGTGTCCAGCATGCTGGGGCTCAGAGATCACTTTAATAGAGCAGATAGCCCTGAGAATAGCTTAAATAGAGCTTATATACTTTCCCTGGAGAGGGCAGGGAGGGAATTTTATTGATGGGTCAGGGTGAGTGGGTGGTTTGCATTCAACTGGGTGAGGGAGTACATTCTGCAGTTGGGCAGTTGGGGACAGAACATTCTGGGAACAAGATTTGCAAGCATTTCTCAAGATTTCAATAGTGTTTTGTTAAGCATACAGAAAAACAAGAAGTGACAAGTACCTATTTTATTAACCTTTAATTCCCCACTTCTTCTTCTGGCTACTTTTAATCATAAAAATGATCATTGGAGGGTGTCACATTCTATGTCTGCTAGTGGGGTATTACCATAAGTTTAACTCGTCCAATTTGAGCCTGGAGAAAAGAAATTACACGGTTGAGCAAACAGGATTTTATAGTTAGCAATAATATGAGGATTATTATTGGACCGGCCAGGGTTGATAAAAACGTAGTTAACCAGGAGGAGTGTGTGAACCAAGACTCAAGCCACCCTTTTTGGGCCTCTCTCTCTTGTTGATGCTCTTCAAGGTATCTTTTAAATTTACTCATATATTTTATTACAACTCCAGTATGGTCAGCATAAAAACAACATTCTTCCCTCAATGCAGCACAAAGGCCCCCTTCTCTAATGAAGAGGAGGTCCAACCCTCAACTGTTCTTTAAAACAACTTCAGAGAGAGAGGTTAAAGATTCATGCAAAGCTCTGATGAAGGTTTCTAATATCTTAGTTTTGCTCTATTGCTTCTTCTAATTGGGTCATTTGTTGTGTCCCATGGACAATGGCAGTGGTTCCTGTGCCCACCCGTGCAGCAACTCCTATTCCTAATAGGATGGCTAAAGTGAGGGATACAAGTTCCCAGTGGAACCGGTTGTATGCCCCCCCTATTTGATCTTCAAACGAACCTGCGTCATGATAGAGCTTTCTGGGAAACATCTGCAACATTTCAAAATAATCACATCTGTTGACCATTTCATGAAAACATAAACAATGTTTAAGTGTATAAAATTATGCTGTTGTAGGGACAGACAAAGCAAGGCACCTAAGATAGCACTGAAGACAGGGAAACAGTCCTATATTGTTGCAACTGGATTCAGAGGGCATTGCTTCTGTTGTAATCAATTAATCCCCTGAAACTCAAGTTTAGGTAGTTTCAGAATTGTGTACCCAACATATAAGGGATGGGGCTCAGAAGTTTACAGTCTGCAGAAGTTCAAAAAAGCAGTATATGTTTCTGATTTTTCCTCTGTTCTGGGCAAGTTAAATTTTCAAGGACACCTGGGAGGAGGAGAGCTTTTTATTCCCTTTCTTATTTTCCCCCTGCCAGCTGTTACAACGGAGCCCAGTTGGTAATTTCTTTATCTTAGAAATGTGGCCATTTCTGTGAAGCCCCAGCTGAAGGCCAGAGGACTTGTTCACATATTTTGTGAAAAACTAGTTAGGGGTTGTCTAGCTTAGAAGTACTGAGTTTTTTAGCCAGTGGCCAAGTATAACAGGGCAATACAAAAAGAGAAAGTTTATCTACATTGAACTCTTTATAGAAACTCTATGCTGAAAGTTCTAAAGTCAGCCATGGTGAAGACTTCTGGAGAAGGACATTTAAGACTTTTCTGTGCGCCTGGTACAGAGGGGGAATACGGGGAAGGTGGGGCTGAGAGAAGCTCCGAGGATCTGAGAATGAGGAAAAAGAGAGATGTAAAAGAATAATTGGAAAGGTGTTTGGGAATTTCCTAGCAAAAAACTTGAGCAGTAGAACAGGTAGAGCAGAGCAGAAAACGGGAGTGAGTATCCCAAAATCCTGTGAGGGACTTTAAATTTTAGTAACCTGTTTTCAGTGATGACAAAGCAACTTTAATGGCCATTTATATTACATCTTGGATAAGGGTCTGAGAGCTCTCCTCAGCTCGTTTGAGCTTTGGGTTAGCTGGAAAGAGGACCTGGTGGGACCCAGTGTGGGCACTGACAGGAAGAGAGAGGAGTGAGTGGGTGGAGGGGTACCTCAGTACCTGCTACCTCACAAGCGGGCAATTGTCTGAGAACTGGTGGAGGTTTGGGATTCTGATCTAGTAATTGGAGGGGAGAAATCACGTTGCTGAGGTGGGAGTGACAGCAGAGAGTCTGGAGCAGAAGGCTGAGGATAAAAATCTATTGGAGAAGCATAGTTCAGGATGTGAGTGAAGGAGGGAAAGGGCTTCCACATAGGGGAATCTCCTTTCACCCTTTTGAGCACTTGCAGAAGTTAAAAAGGTCACGCAAAATTTGAGGATCTAGAGACCCCTCTGGGGGCCATCCTTTTTCTGTTGTCTACTTGGTAATATGGCCAATGCTGTGTACTGAATTTGATGAAGTATTGGGGTTCCATCAGGCAGCCTCTGTATGCTCACATCTCCATGACATACAGAAGAAGTCGGTTTTCCCCCCACACAGCCGTTACTGTTTGTGGCTTTGATAGTTTCCCGGGCAAACATAGTAATCTAGGCTAGCCAACCTGCATCTGGCTCGCGTGTCCCTACATCCATAATGTTTGTTTCCATTATCTATGGTACAGAAGGGATTTAATGGTATTTTAGTGGGATTTTCTTCATCAGGGATATCCCAATAGAAAAAACCTATGGCCAGCTGACAAATGTCTGGGTGGAGAGATGGCCACCAGGTCCCTAAGGGGGCTGTATGTGAGATAGATTATACACTTTTCCAGTAGGATTTGTGATCAGCCATCGCTGCTTAAAAGGCTGATGAGGGTTAGGACTACTTGTGGCCAAGGGGAGAGTATATAACCTTATCCACATGGCGAATACACAATTTGAAACTGTTACCAGTCTTTTCCAGTTTCCAGAAAGATTCTGAACAAGGAGCAGGCTTGAGATGAGAGGCATGGATCCAAGAAGTGATTCTGTATACCTTTACCACTGTAGGTGTTATAAGTAGCACCTGGTATGGTCCTTTCCAGCTGGGTTCCAGGGATGACACCTGATGTCATCTTACATACATGAAGTCTCTTATTTGATATGGATGTGGAATCCCCTGGTACACAGTTTGTTATGCAGTGGGCAGCTATTTTCACAGGTATCACTGAGTTCTTTCAAGAGCTTTAAGTCTGTCAAGCAAGAGGGTGTGGAAAGGATCCTTAGGTCTTAAAGTTGGGCTTAGGACCCTTACTGGACGAGGGCCACCATAGAGAATTTCTCAGGGGGTAAGGTTACTCAAAGAAACAGAAGGATTTTTTCTTGCATGAAACATTGCATAAGTCAGGAGCACAGTCCAATCTTTTATGCTGGTCTCTAAGCTTAATTTCGTTAAGGTCTCTTCAATGGTTCTATTCATTCTTTCTACTTGTCCTGAACTCTGGGGTCTATAAGCACAATATAACTTCCAATTAATCCCCAGGTTCCTGGCTAACCCCTGACTTACCTGGGCCATGAACATCGGTCCATTATCAGATTCTATTACCAGCTTAGCTTCCTCCAATGGTAGAGAGGCTTAGTCAGCAGCAGGGGAATCACTTACAGTGTGTTGTGTGTTAGGGGACGAGGGCAGGGGATAAGGAGAGGAGGAAGAGTCCAGTAGAGTCAAATCTTGTGACTCAGGGAAAACAGAGGGTGGAGGAGGAGGAAGAGGTGAGGGTTTGAGAGATCATGTGGGAAGGAGTATGAGCAGAGGCATGGGCAAGGAAAGGCTTCACCCATGGAGGAGGAGATTTGCAGAGGTCCTGCAAAGTTAAGATATATGGCTGTTGATCAGGATGGCTATGTGGCCCTGGCTGAAAGACAATATCTCTGACTTTTTTAATTAGTGGGAAGTAGAAAGATCTTTCTTGGGGCCATACGACTCCAAAGATGGGCCATTCTGAGGCACAGAGAGTCTGCCAGGTCCAGCGTTTTACTAAAAAAAGAAAGATTCTGAGCCCTTAAGCGGACTTTGGTTCAGTGATCAAGGGTCAGGGACAGAGGCATTGAAGTGCTCTGTCCCATAATGAAAGGTACACAAACAGTAAAAGCAAAGACACATGACACAGATAAGACAAGACCATAAAGACAGGCAATGGACATCCAACACTGAGACCAGGAATTCGTAGCCGGCAAAACCCGATAGGATGGCAATACCGAATCTAAAAGAAAATATCACTGAGTCGATGAAGCAATTGTTCCTTGATTCTCCGAGTCCTCTGCGGGGTCCCCCAGGGAGGTGCCCTATGTCTCTGTGACACGTCTCTCAGCCACCGTCGGAGAGACCCCAGGCTCTTCATCGCCAGCAATTTTGCCAAGCCCTAACATGACACCTGAAACCGGAAAGAGGCGCCTTACTTGCTCCGAGAGGAGCCCGTTGGGGTCTCTCATCCGCCACTGCCGGAACTCGGTGGAACCTCAATATGTAAAGGTCAGGTGAGTGTTGGAGGAAGAGACTACCAAGAGACTGTCTCATGCAACAGCAAAGGGTTATTTTGGGTCCAGCTTGCTGGGGCTCACAGCTAACTTAAATAGATCAGAGAGCTCTGAGAACAGCTTATGCAGAGCTTACATACATTCCTTGGAGAGGGAAGGGAGGGAAGTTTACTGATGTGTAAGGGTGAGTGGGCGGTTCGCGTGACACCGAGTGAGGCAGTACATTCTGCAGTTTGGCAGTTGGGAACAGTACATTCTAGAACAAGATTAGCAAATATTTCTCAAGATTTCAACAGTGTTTTTTTAAGCATACAGAAAAACAGGAAATAGCAAGTACCTATTTTATTAACCTTTCACTACCGACTATCCCTTTTTGACTGGATGTTCCTTCTACATTAATTCATGCAAGGTACAAGGTCCTATGCCATTGTATATCGATTTATCAGAGACATCTCTGCAGAACGTAATTCAATGCTGCGTATCCCAATCAAGGGCCCAATGCCCTTCTGGCCTTCAAATCATACTTAGATTTCTTTTTTCATACATATATTACACCTATATATTCTTATACACATAGCAGGTTCCCAATACCATTATTCATCCAGCACAATGATTTCTAACCCAAATCAAACATGTTTTTAACCATAATCATACACTTTTCCCTCAATCTAACTTTATAGAAGAGCAGGGAAAGAATTGATTTTATAATACAGAAATGTAGGGAAACTTCCACCTGCTGAGAACCTCAAAGGCCCATGCAGAAATGATCCCTGGAGAAGATGTAGGCAGCTATGAAGGACCTGAGAGACCAAAAGTCATCTTCCATGGCAAACAACCCGGTCAGGATAAAAGGTTGTGTCTGAATCAGATTCTCTTCTTAATGTAGAGAACATGGACCAAAACAGGCCTGTGTGGAGATCTATTCCTGGGTGCCTATGGTTGATATACCATTCTAACTTGTGAAAGTGTCACAGGAAGTAGGGGCAGCCTCAATCTCATGGGACCCTTGGAAGTAACAGTTAAGACAAAGTGGTTGCCAAGACAGGGACCTCATTCAGTTCAGGAAGGAAGTGACCTCACCTCACTTCCATGGTGATGGAACTCTCTGAACTTTGGATCCAGGAAGCCAGGCACCCAGAGCCAGTCCCAGTCCCAGTCCCTATGGTCTCACTTGTTTGGATTTACTAAATGCAGTCAGTCTTTCTTGGTACCTTCAGAAGTGAGAAGGCCAAATGCCAGGAAAGCTCGGAAGCGGGGCTTTTCTTGAGAAAGTTGTTAGTGGCTCACCGTTGGCTCCTGAGAAGTTCACAGAGTTTGCCAAGGAGACCAGATCTGAGACAGGACAGGCCATTTCGGGGGAACGTATTATGGCCTACAAGTCAGAGGACACTCCGGATAGTCAAAGACCTACTTAGGGGAAGGAGGTGCCTTTGTGGGTGTGGTTGTGGGTTTGTGGTTTTGTCTCATTTTCTGAGAGTAGGTAGGACAGTCGGTTTGTTTCATTTGAAGTGGACTGTTTCTAGTAAGTCTTTTCACAGGGCGAGTATTTCTATGTCTGTGTATTCCACTGTTTCCGTGGTTGTAGACATTAGAAAAGAGAATTCATCAATGGATGTGTCGTGTCTAGTAGAAAGCTTCTCAGCATTCATATTGCCCCGTTTATGAATGGACTGTAGCTTGCCTTATCGATGAGCAACACCTGCTACCTTCCTAAGTTTCTATTTTCGTCCTGAATTCCAGCCAATTTCAAGAATAGGCCCATGGTTTTGTGTCCAAGATATGTACCACCTCCAAGCTCTGTGACATGGCCATGTACTGGATAGCTGTAGGTGATGGCGAGCATCTCAGAAAACTCAGATATCAGTGTGACGAGGAAAGTCTCAGAGGAGAAACCCTGCTTTGGGCCTTTTGCTTACCTATTGTTCTGTTGCCCTGAATGTCAGGAAGTTCTTTGCATCTGGCCACCCCTTTGTGAAGCCTGAAGAAAACAGTTTTCAAATGGAAATGATTGGGCATACCTGTGGCTCTTTTCTTAAGTGCTTTGAAAAGGGATGTGACTGAATCAGCCCCCTGGCCCTGTGTGTGGCTGAGGCTTAGATTCTCAGCACCTGATGGATCTAAAGAAAGTTCCCATGTTTGCATCCAAAGGAAAAATGGCAGAAAGAGCAGCCATTGGGATGAAGTCTCTCGACTTCCTCTGTAAGGTTCCGGAACTCCATCAAGTGAAAATAGGGATCCTTTGGGTCAAATGAGTTCTTCAAAACCTGCAGAGGCTAGCCCATAGGTGCTTGGTTATTTCATGACTAAAATTCACATAAAGAATCTAAACCAAACAGTCAGTAGGCCTCAAATTGGAGAATTGGAGCGGTATTAATGGCAGGCCTATTTGATCACTCCTGGTTCACAGGATGGGTGTCCAGGCCACCTTTACTATAGGCAAATGAGGGTCAAAGGAGCTTATTTTGAACACTGTCTTCGTCTGCTCCCCTCATGGAAACCTCCAGCAAAATTATGATGAGTGTCAATATGAAAGAAGATGAGGGCCATATGGGAGTGTTCTTGTTTTAATTGTGGTAATTTGTGTGGTAGTTGGAAAAGATGACTGGGATCACCTGGGCTTGAACTCAGGTGTGATTCCCCTTAAAGAATGAGTTCTGGATCTGACCTCAGAGAAGTATTGTCGTGAGTTCTCTTGGGATTTTACTAGGCGACGCGTGAGAATCGCCTTTGGAAACTGAGATCTAGGCCCAGGATGGCTTTCCACAGAGCTCGGGGATTCTGAGCCAGGATATCACATGATTTAATTCTTAAAGACTTGGCAGCCCTAGTTGAGAGTCCAAACACATATGGACCTCACATTGTACACCTCAATGTGTCTGGATTCATGTGACCTTTTGGCCAGTCTTTTGGAAGGCTTTTCTGTGAGTGTTCTCCAGAGCTTTCATTGAAATGAGCTTCCTCACCATTTAATGGTTCCTGAATTAATTGAAACCCACAGTGCCTCTAACTTCATTTTTGAAAAATGACTAGATTAATACCATAAAATTTTTGAAATTCCCATGACCAGGTGGCACTGGATAAACTTTGGATTTCCTGTTGCTGATCATGAGTGTACCAAAGAGTGCCTTGATTGACTGGTTTTCGTGAAAATGGTGTAGAACAGAGATGCCAGTAATTTGGAGCCTAATGAGTAGTGGGCGTAGAGAAGTGGACTGTAGGTGTGTAAATAAATATTTTTGGTAGGACCACCTGGATCTTCCATTGGCTTCGAAAGACTTGCGACTGACATGGTGCAGGCAGGAGACCTTTATATGTAAAGGCATCTTGTCATATGGAGAGGTTTCAGGGCAATGTTCAGAATCAGGTTGCTATAGTCAAGGGGAAAGCTATGTAGGATAGAAGCCTGGTTCGTACATTCTCTTTGCGTCCCTGACCAACCACACATGACAGAACTCCCTCCAGCATTTTGTCCCAGTTGAACTCCTTGTATTTCGTGAAGCAAATACCAAACTCCCAGTGCAGCAGTAAGAATCACCCTGGAAAGTGGAGGATCACCAAATGGCTTCACAGTCCACACGGAAAGACACTTAGCTCCCAGTGGCCACAGTTTACCTACAAAGAGAGAATTCAGAACTGCTCCCTTATGTTCATTAGAAAATAAGGACCATGTGCTCCAGGTCATAGAGATGCAGACCCAGATTTCATGGTGTCACTACAAACGAAGCTAAATCTCCTAACAATTACATATATTTCTTGTTCCCAACCTCAGAGGAAGTTTCTCAAGAAGTCTCAAGGCCAGCGCAGCTCCATGTTTCTGGATTGTTTACCCTCTCCCTTACTTTTGGAAACTGTTCTACCACCTCCAATGTTGTGAACTCCTGAGCCTTTTCCATTCCACATATATATTCAGATTTTCTAACTCCTCTCCTCTAATTGTGTCTTACTTTTAGCGATGGTTATGTCAAGGCATTGTTCTGGATGAGAGAGGGAAGATTTTTGTGTATCACATTTTTGCATACACATTAGATTCATTTTCGTTTTTTCCATTTGAAATACTGAATCCCTGACACTAACCCATACCCTACTAGACTCTGACTACTAATCCTAATATCATGGAGAGAAAGAAACCTAACCGAATAGAAATACAGGCCTTTCATAGGAAGCATGGTGTATACTTCTATTTGCCTTCTGCATTATCAAGAGTATGTGTTTTAAATCTAGTCAACTTTTCATTGTAATATTTCTCCATGATTTTTTAAAATTATCACATATATAAATTCCTGTCTCCCTTTCTCTGTATCCTATTCAGCACATGTATTTTTTTATACATATATATATATATATAATATCCTACCTGGTATCACACGGACATTCTTGTGAGCTCCCTGATTTTGGAATATAAAATTGTGAGAACAGATGACTCTCCCTAAATAATGATGGGACTGAAAATTCAACCTATGGGTGAGCTTCCTAGTGAAAAACACTATACATAAATCCATGTTCAGTAAAATGAATATTTTTGGATATGTGGATGAATTATATTTCATGATGAATTTCGATTGGCATATATATTGCTAAATATTAATGTGTGTGTGTGTGTGTGTGTATGTATTTTTTTTTAAATCTGGAAAAAAAATGTATACGTGTATATATATATACATATATATATTATATATGTATATATATGTATATATATATATATTATATACATATATATATTATATATGTATATATATGTGTATATATATATATTATATATATATATATATATATATATATATATATATGTATATATATTCTCCAGATTTTAAAAAAATATGAAAAATATGTGTCTTATTATACACTCCCTAAATTCATTTATATTCATGTATGTGGGTTCAAAATCCAATTTTTACAAGATTATTTTCAGCAATATTTATACACCTGTAATACATATTGGTTTCCTACTACTGAATACTAAGTTCAGTAGGTGGTGCATACAAATCCTAATATTTCTACAGTACCTGACCCAGTTTAACATCAATACAAGTAGATTGCTATGGGACATGATGTGTATTTTGAAGTTCATTTTTACTCAACACTGGTACATTACTATTTTTTCAGTATATGGACATCATAGGATATATTTTTTCACCCACAACTTCACAAAATTATAGGCATTTGGTTCACTTTCATTTACTTACTACTTCAGAACACATGTATTCCTCCATGTTTCTTTACTGGTCTTTTCTCTAGACTTCTTTCTAAACACATTATTTTTGATTCCATAATCATTTTTGAAGCAATACTCACTCTTCACGATAAACCGTAACCCTAATATTACCATTACATATATAACTGGTTGGAATGATTGTATATATATCAATATAAGATTTCCAATATATTTTCAGATGCAAACTCAATCCATTATTTAAAGTTGGAACCAGTTATATACTTTATTCACAATCTGGTCTATTCATGCAACATCTCAATAATGATCAACACAAGGTACACCTATTTGTATCACCAGTACTAATTTATAAGTTTCCAGAATATTACTCCCCATAATGGTGGAAGAAATACTCATGTCACCTTATCTACATATAAATTTTATCACGGTAGTATTCTGGACACAAAATGCAGAGGTCACACATATGATTGTACCAAAGCCTAAATGGAAAGTGACCATGGATTACTAAAAACATCCATGTCCAGGGTGCCTAATGCTCTCAAATGTCAATCCTATTGATTACTACATATTTGTTTTTTCCTAAGATTATATATTCAACCTCAAGCCTGTTGAAAATGTCTAATCCTATCACTCACTTTATACTTTGCCTGATTTCCTAATCTTTCTATTGATATCTGCTTTCCTACATATTTTTCCCTGTTCATCATTGTGACTTTCTCTTCAGATGTGCTGACATTTACATTCACTCTCTAACTGAAACCCTATTGCTAAAGAACTTTTGGTCCAACTCCTAGTCTCACTCTTCTTCCTAAACCTACTGACTATCTTCCTAATCCTACAGACTATCCCTTTTTGACTGGATGTTCTCTTCTACATTCAATCATCCGAGGTACACGGTCCTATGCCATTGTATATCGATTTATCTGAGACCTCGGTGCAGAACATAATTCAAGCTCAGTATACCAATCAAGGTTCTGTTGCCCTGAATGTCAGGAAGGTCTTTGCCTCAGGCCACCCCTTTGTGAAGCCTGAAGAAAAAAATTTCAAATGGAAATAAATGGGCATCACCTGTGGCTCTTTGCTTAATTGCTTTGGAAAGGAATTTGTCTGAATCTGCCTCTTGGCCCTGTGTGAGGCTGTGGCTTCGATTCTCAGCACCTGATGGATCTAAAGAAAGATCCCATGTGTGCATTCAAAACCAAAATGGCAAAAAGAGCAGTCATTGTGGATGAAGATTCTTGCCTTTCTCTGTTAGGTTCCTGACCCCCTTCAAGTGAGAATAGGGATCCTCTTTGTCAAATAAATTCTTGAATGCTCTGCAGATGTGCTTGTGTTTTCTCATGACTCCAAATCACATAAAAAATCTATACCTGACATTCAGTAAGCCTCAAATTATAGAAACAAAGCGGAATTAATGGCAGGCCTTTTTGATCACTCCTGGTTCACAGGAAGGGTGTCCAGGCCACCCTGACTTTAGGGAAATTAGAGGCAAGGGAGCTTATTCTGAAAACTGTCTTTAGTTGCAACCCTCATGGAAACTTCCATCCAGAACATTTGATGAGGGTCTTTATGGACGAAGATGAGGGCCATGTGGTAGTTATTTTGTTTTAATTGTGGTCATTTGTGTGGGGGTTGGAAGAGATGACTTGGTCCACCTGGGCTTGAACTCTGGTGTGATTCCTTTTAGAGCCTGAGTTCTGGAACGTACCTCATAGAAGTATTGATATGAATTGTGTTGGTTTTTAGGAGGCCACGCATGATTGTCACCCTTTCAAACTGAGATCTAGGCCCAAGGTGACTTTCCACAGAGCAATGGGCATCTCAGGCAGGAAATCACATGATTTTATTCTGAAAGACTTCGCAGCCATTGTTGGCCCTCGGAAGCAAGAAGGAGTGGCCATACTCATATCGAATAAAATCAACTTAAAACCTAAGTTAATCAAAAGTGATAAAGAAGGACACTATATACTGTTAAGAGGCAACATTCACCAACAAGATATAACAATTATCAATTTGTATGCACCAAACAATGGTGGTGCCAAGTCATAAAACAAACTCTCTTCAAGTTCAAGAGTCATATAGGCTATAACACAATAATTACGGGTGACTTCAGCACACAACCCTCGCCATTGGACAGATCCTCTACAGAAAATCTGAATTAAGAAACTATAGAACTCAATAGCACAATCAATAACCTAGACTTAACCAACATATATAGAATATATCAAACATCATAAAGTGGATACATGTTCTTCTCAGCAGCACATTGGTCCTACTCAAATATAGACCATATATTATGCCATATGGAAACTCTTAGTAAATATAAAAGTATGGAGATAATACCATGCACCATATCTGATCATAGTGGAATGAAACTTGAAATTAATAATTGAAGAAGGAAGGAAAAATTCTACATCACATCGAAAATAAACAATATGTTACTGAATAATCAATGGGTTACAGAAGACATAAAGGAGGAGATAAAAAATCTCTTAGAGACAAATGACAATACAGACACAACATACCGGATTCTGTGGGAAACAATGAAAGCAGTTTTAAGAGGGAAATTCATTTCTTGGAATTCTTTCCTCAAAAAAAGAAAAAAACAACAAATAAATGATCTCACACTACATCTCAAAAACCTAGAAAAAAAGAGCAAATCAACAAATGTAGTAGAAGACAAGAAATAATTAAAATTAGAGGAGAAATCAACAAAATTGAAACAAAAAAAATTGAACAAATAAAAGTTGGTTCTTTGAAAATAAATTAAATCGACAGGCCCTTAGCCATGCTAATGAAGAGAAGTAGAGAGAGAACTCAAATTACTAACATATGGGATAAAAAAGGCAATATCACAACAGACACTACAGAAATACAGAAGATAATTCGAAAGTATTTTGAAACCCTATATTCCAATAAAACAGAAGATAATGAAGATATCGATAAATTTCTTATGTCATATGATCTGCCCAGATTGAGTCCGGAAGACACACAAAATTTAAATAGACCAATAACAAAGGAAGAAATAGAAGAAACCTTCAAAAGACTACCTACCAAAAAAAACCCTGGACCAGATGGTTATACAGCAGAGTTCTACAAAACGTTCAAAGATGAATTAATACCAATACTTTTCAAGCTATTTCAAAAAATAGAAAAAGAAGGAGTTCTTCCAAATTCATTCTATGAGGCCAACATCACCCTGATCCCAAAACCAGACAAAGACACTTCAAAGAAAGAAAACTACAGACCAATATCTCTAATAAACTTGGATGCAAAAATTCTCAATAAAATCCTGGCAAATCAAATACAAAAGCATATAAAAAAATTGTGCATCATGATCAAGAGGGATTCATCCCAGGGATGCAAGGCTGGTTCAATATACGGAAATCAATAAATACTATTCACCACATCAATAGACTTAAAGAGAAGAACCATATGATCATCTCGATAGATGCAGAAAAAGCATTCTACAAAGTACAGCATCCCTTTATGTTTAAAACTCTATAAAAACTAGGAATAACAGGAACTTACCTCAACATTGTAAAAGCTATATATGCTAAACCTCAGGCTAGCATCATCGTAAATGGAGAAAAACTGAAGGCATTCCCTTTAAAATCTGGAACAAGACAGGGATGCCATCTATCACCACTTCTATTCGATTTAGTTCTTGAAATACTAGCCAGAGCAATTAGACAGACAAAAGAAATTAAAGATTTAAAAATAGGAAAAGAAGAACTTAAATTATCGCTATTTTTGGATGACATGATAATATATTTAACAGACCCAAAAGGGTCTACAAAGAAACTGCTAGAATTAGTAAATGAATTCAGCAAAGTGGCAGGATATAAAATCAACACGCATAAATCTAAGGCATTCCTGTATATCAGCAACAAAACTTCTGAAATTTAAATGAGGAAAACCACTCCTTTTACAGTATACTCAAAGAAAATAAAAAACTTGGGAATCAACCTAACCAAAGAGGTGAAAGATTTATGCAATGAAATCTACAGAACCCTAAAGAGAGAGATAGAAGAAGATGTTAGAGGATGGAAAAGTATGCCCTGTACATGGATAGGCAGAAATAACATCATCAAAATGGCGATATTACCCAAAGTTCTCTACAGGTTTAATGCGATGCCAATCAAAAACCCAATGGCATTTCTTGTAGAAATAGATAAAGTAATCATGAATTTCATATGGAAAAACAAAAGACCCAGAATAGCGAAAGCAATTCTAAGCAGGAAGTGTGAATCCAGAGTTCAAACTGTACTACAAAGCAATAGTAACAAAAACAGTGTGGTACTGGTATCAAAACAGGCAGATGGACCAATGGTACAGAATAGAGGACACAGAGACAAATCCACAAAATTACAACTTTCTTATATTTGAAAAAGGGCCTAAAAGCATGCAATGGAAGAAGGATAGCATATTCAACAAATGGTGCAGGGACAACTGGAAATTCATATGCAACAAAATGAAACTGAATCCCTTTCTCTCACAATGCACAAAAGTTAACTCAAAATGGATCAAGGAGCCAGATATAAAATCAGAGACACTGTGTCTGATAGAAGAAAAAGTTGGCTACGATGTACATACTGTGGGGTTGGGCTCCAAATTCCTTAATAGGAAACCCATAGCCCAAGAGTTAATAAAAAGAATAAACAAATGGGACTTACTTAATCTAAAGAGATCTTTCTCAGCAAGAGAAAAAATAAGAGAGGTAAATAGAGAGCCTACATCCTGGGAACAAATTTTTACCCCTTACACTTCAGATAGAGCCCTAATATCTAGAATATACAAAGAACTCAAAAAAATTAAACAATGAGATAACAAATAACCCAATCAACAAATGGGCCAAGGATCTTAACAGACACTTCACAGAGGAGGACATACAATCAATCAACAAGTACATGAAAAAATGCTCACCATCTCTAGCAGTCAGAGAAATGCAATCAAAACCACCCTAAGATACCATCTCACTCCAGTAAGATTGGCAGCCATTATGATGTCGAACAACAATAAGTGTTGGTGAGGATGTGGGGTAAAGGGTACACTTGTACACTGCTTGTGGGACTGCAAATTGGTGAGTACAATATGGAAAGCAGTATGGAGATTCCTGGGAAAGCTGGGAATGGAACCACCATTTGACCGAGATATCGCCCTTCTCAGACTCTTCCCTGAGGATGTTAATAGAGAGCAGTATAAGGATACTGCCACATCGATGATCATAGCGGCACAATTCACAATAGCTAGACTTTGGAACCAACCTAGATGCCCTTCAATAGACGAATGGATAATAAAATGTGGCATCTATACACAATGGAGTATTACACAGCACTGAAAAATGACAAAATCATAGAATTTGCAGTGAAATGAATGGCATTAGAATAGATTATGCTAAGCGAATCTATCCAATCCTTAAAAAACAAATGCCAAATGTTTCCTTTTATATAGAGAGAGCAAATAAGAACAGAACAGGGAGGAAGAACATGAGAAAAATATTAAAACTAAACAGAGATGAGTGGGGGGAGAGAAAGGGAGAGAGAAGGAAAAGCATATGGAAATGGTAGGAGACTACTCAATGTTACACAAAATTACATATAAGAGGTTGTGAGGCTAAATAGGGGAAAACAAGGGAGAGAATTAAACAACAGCAGTGAAGTAGAGAGGGAAGATGGGAGGGGAGGGGGAATAGTAGGGGATAGGAAAGGTAGCAGAATACAACAATAACTAGTATGCTATTATGTAAAAACGTGAGTGTGTAACTGATGTGATTCTGCGATTTGTATTTGGGGTAAAAATGGGAGTTCATAACCCAATTGAGTCAAATGTATGAAAGATGATATATCATGAGTTTTATAATGTTTTGAACAACCAAAAATAAAAAGAATTGAATTTCCAATATTTGAGTCATTTAACAACTTTATTTTTTAATAAAATTGTCTTTTATTTGTTATCTTACTTGCTGGTATCTGCCTTTCAGTTTTAAAAAACTATGTGCTATAGCCATTCATCCATGTAGTATGTAACAGAAAATTTTGAGTGTCTCCATGTTACCAGATTGGCAAGGCATCAAGGTTTCCTTCACAAACAAGGTGAAGGCTTTGCCATTAGAAATTTAACATTCTGCAAAACAATTTTTTTTAACTTTCCAATTAAATTTCCAAAAAAATTTAGAAAAAGAAGAATATAATCCCCACAGTAAGAAGGCCTCAAAGTGGAGAAGTGGAGCATTTACGGCAGGCCTATTTGATCACTCCTGGTTCACAGGAAGCATGTCCAATCCACCCTGACGTTAGGCAAATGAGGGGCAAGGGAGCTTATTTTGGGCACTGGTTTGGCTGTGCCCCTCATGGAAAACTCCATCCACAGGTTATGATGTGTGTCTATATGGAAGAAGATGAGAACCATGTGGGAGTGTTTTGGTTTTAATTGTGGTCATTTGTGTGGTAGTTGGAAGAGATGACTGGGTCCACCTGGGCTTGAACTCTGATGTGATTCCCCTTAGAGAATGATATTTGGAACTAACTTCAGAGAAGTATTGCCATGAATGTTGTTGGGATTTCAGGAGGCCACACATGAGAGTCGCCCTTGGAAACTGAGGTCTAGGCCCAGGGAGGCTTTCCAGAGAGCACTGGGAATCTCAGCTAGGATATCACAGGTTTTATTCTGAAAGACTTGGCAGCCATCGTTGAGAGTCAAAACACACATGACCTCACATTGTAGACCTCAATGGTCCTGGCTTCATGTGACAATTTGGCCACTCTTTGGGAAGCCTTGCCTGTGAGAGATCTCCAGATACTTCATTAAAATGAGCTTCCTCAACATTTAATGGATCCTGAATGAATTGAAACCCACAGTACCAACAACTTCATCTGTGAAAAATAGTTAGATAAATACCATAAAATTTTAGAAATTTTCATGACCAGGTGGCACTGGAGAACCATTGGATGTCCTGTTGCTGATCATGAGTATACCAGACAGTGCCTTGATTGACTAGGTATCATGAAAATCGTGTAGAACAGAGATGCCAGTAAGTTGGAGCCTGCTGAGTAGTGGGCCTAGAGCAGTGGTGTGCAGGTGTGTGACAAAACATCTCTGGTGGGGCCATGTGGATCTGCCATTGACTTTCAAATGCCTTGAGACAGACACGGTGCAGCCAGCAGACCCTTCTATATAAAGGCATCTTGTTATATGGAGATTTTTCACGGCAATGTTTAGAATCAGGTTGCTATGGTCAAGGGGCAAGCTATGTGGGATAGAAGCCTAGTTGGTGCATTCTCATGCAGACACTGACCCACCACACGTGACAGAACTCCCTCCAGCACTGTGTCCCACTTGAACTCCTTGTATTTCGTGAAGCAAATACCAAACTCCCAGTGCAGCAGCAAGAAACAAAACGAAAAGTCGAGGATGACCAAATGGCTTCACAGTCCACATGGGGAGACACTTAGCCCCAGTGGCCACAATTTAGCTACAAAGAGAGAATTTAGCACTGCTGCCTCATGTTCATTGGAAAATAAGAAACCATGTCCTCCTGGTCACATAGATGCAGACCTAGCTTTGATGGTCTCACTACATCGGAAGTTAAAGCTCCTGAAAACAACATATATTTCAAGTGCCCAAGCTCAGAGGCAATTTCTCAAGAAGTGTTTAGGCCAGCAGATCTCCATGTTTGTGGAGTGTTTACCATGTCACTTACTTTTGGAAACTGCTCTATCAACTCCAAGGTTGTGAACTCCTGAGCATTTTCCATTCTAAATATATATTCACAGATTTTCTAACTCTTCTCCTCTAATTCTGACTTACTTGGGGCGAAGGAAATGTCAAGTCATTGTTCTGGATGAGAGAGAGAAGATTTTGTTTAGCACATATTTGCATAAACATTGGATTCATTTTACAATATTCTGTTTGAAATACTGAATCCCTGACACTAACCCATACCCTACTAAACTCTGACTACTAATCCTAATATAATGGAGAAAAATAACCCAAACAGAATAGAAATACAAGCATTTCAGAGGAAGCATGGTGTATAGTTGGACTTACCTTTTGCATGATATAAGGTAGGAGTTATAAATCTAGTCAATTATTTGTTGAAATAATTCTCCATGTGTTTTTAAAGTTAAGAAGTATGTGAATTCCTGTCTCCCTTTCTCTGTAGCCTATTAAGCAAATGTATTTTTATATGCACAAATAGAATCCTACCTGGTTTCACATGTACATTTTTGTGAGGTGGCTGACTTGGCAGATACAAATTGTGAGAAGAGATCACTCCTCCTAAACGCTGTTTTAACAGAAAATTCAACCCATGAGTGAGCTTCCTAGATGAACAACACTATACATATATTACTGTTCAGTAAAATGAATATTTTGGGATATGCGGATGAGTTATTTTTCATGATGAATTTCAATTGGCATATATATTGCTACATTATAATGTGTGTGTGTTTGTGTCTCTCTCTCTCTCTCTCTCTCTCTCTCTATATATATATATATATATATATATATATATATATATATATATATTCTCCAGATTTACCAAAATATGAAATATATGTGTCTTCTTATACACCGCCTGAATTCATTCATATTCATATATGTGGATTTATAATCAACTTTTAACAAGTTTATTCTCAGAAATATACATCCACTGAAATACATATTTGTTTCCTAGTACTGAAAACTAACTTCAGGGAAGGGTGCTTACAAATCGTAATATTTCTACAGTAACTGACCAAGTTTAACATCAATGCAAGTAGATTCCTATTGGATATGATGTGTTTATTAAAGTTCATTTTTATTCAAACCTGGTACATTATTATTTCTTCAGTTTATAGACATCATAAAATATATCCTTTCATTCACAAATTCACAAATTTATAAACATTTGGTTCACTTTCAATCACTTCCTCCTTCAGAACACTTATATTTCTCCATGTTTCTTGACTCGTCTTTTCACTAGACTTCTTTCTAAACACATTATTTTCGATTCCATAATCATTTTTGAAGCAAAACTCATTCACTATTCATGATAAACGGTAACCCTAAGATAACCATTAGATATGTAAGTGGTTGGAATGAATGTATGTATATCAATAAATGATTTCTTCTATTTTTTCAGATATCAATACAATCCATTATTTAAATTTGGAACCAGTCATATAATTTATTCACATTATGGTCTATTAATGCATCATCTCTATATTCATCAACACAGGGTAAGCCTATTAGTATCCCCAGTACTAATTTATATCTTTTCAAAATATTTCCCCCAGAAATGGTCGAAGAAATACTCATGTCACCTGATCTTCATATACATATTATCACAGTAATATTTTGGACACAAAATGCGAAGGTCACCCTTATGATTGTACCAAAGCCTCAATGGAATGTGAACATGGATTACTAAATATATCCATGTCCAGGTTGCCTAATGCTCTCAAATGTCAGTCTTACTGGTGACTACAAATTTGTTTCTTCTTAAGATTATGTATTCAACCTCAACCCTGTTGAAAATCTCTAATCCTATCATGTTATACTTTGCCAGATTTCCTAATGTCTCTATTGATGTCTGCTTTCCTACATATTTTCCCCAGTTCATCATTGTGCCTGACTCTTCACATATGGTGTCATTTATATTCACTCTCTAACCAAAACCCTATTGCTAAAGAACATTTGGTCCAAATCCTAGACTCACTCTTCCTCCTAAACCTACTGACTATCTTCCTAATCCTACACACAATCCCTTTTTGACTGGATGTTCTCTTCTACGTTTAATCATCTGAGGTACAGGGTCTTATGCCATTGTATATCAATTTAACTGAGACCACGGTGCAAAACATAACTCAAGCTAAGGATCCAAATCAAGGGTCCAAATCCTTCTGGGCTTCAAATATTACCTAGATTTCTGTTTTCATACTTATGTTTTCCCTCTATATTCTTATAAATATCGCTGGTTCCCAATACAATTATTCATCCAGCAGAATGATTTCCAACCCAAATCGAACATGCTATTAACCCTGACCATACAATATTCCCTCAATCTCACTTTACAGAAGAGCAGGGACAAAGTTGGTATTACAATACAGGAAGTTAGGAGATCTTCCACCTGCTGAGTACCTCAAAATCCATGCAGAAATTATCCCTGGAGATGATGCAGGCAGCTATGAAGGACCTGAGAGAACAAAAGTCATATTCCATGGCAAACAACATGGTCAGGATGAAAGGATGTGTCTGAGTCAGCCTCTCTATTCTTAATGTAGGGAAGATGGACCAAACCAGGCCTGTGTGGAGAGCTGTTCCCAGGTGACTATGGTTTCTATACCATTCTAACATGTGAAAGTATCACAGGAAGTAGGGCAGCCTCCATGTCAGGAGACAATAGGAAGAAACTGTTAGGACAAAGTGGTGGCCAAGACAGTGACCTCATTCATTTTCTGAAGGTAGTGACCTCACCTCACTTCCTTGGTGATGGAGGTCTCTGAATTTTGTGATCCAGGAAGCCAGGCACCCTGAGCCAGTCCCAGTCGCAGTCACAGTGGGCTCATTTCTTTGGATTTACCAAGGACAGAGTCAGTCTTTCTTGGTACCTACTGATGTAAGGGTTGCCAAATACCAAGAAAGCTCTGAAGAGGGGTCTTTCCTGAGAGCATAGGAATTGGCTCACCACTGCCTCCTTATAAATTCACAGATTTGACGAAGGAGACCAGATCTGAGACAGAAAGGCCATTTCTGGGTTACATCGTATGTCCTACCAGTCAGAGGACACTCCAGATAGTCACAGACCTACTTGGAAGAAGGAGGTGCATTTGTGGGTGTTGGTTTGTGTTTGTGGTTTTTTCTCATGATCTGAGAATAGGTAAAAAAGGAGGTTTGTTTGGTATGGAGTGGACTGTTTCTAGTAAGTCATTTGACAAGGAGACTGTTTCTGTGTCTGTGTATCCCACTGTGTTTTTCTTTGTAGATATTAGAAAAGAAAATAGCTCATTGGGTGTGTCCTGTCTAGTAGAAAACTTCCCAGTATGCATCCTTCCCAATTAATGAATGGACTGAGGCTTGCCTTATCCATGGGCAACACCTGCTATCTACCTATGTTCTCATTTTTTTTCCTGAATTCTGGCCACTCTAAAGATTAGTATCATGTATTTTTGTACAAGATACGTACCACCTCCAAGCTCTGTGACATAGCCATGTACTGGATAGCTGAAGGGAATGGCCAGCATCTCAGAAAACTCACATATCAGAGTAACCAGGAAAGTCTCCTAGGAGAAACCCTGCTTGGGGGCTTTTGATTACCTATTGTTCTGTTGCTCTGAATATCAGAAAAGTCTTTGCCTCAGGCCAAACCTTAGTGAAGCCTGAAGAAAAGAGTTTTCAAATGGAAATGAATGGGAATCACCTGTGGCTTTTTACTTCATTGCTTTGGAAAGGGATTTGTCTGAATCAGCCTCTTGGCCCTGTGTGAGCCTGTGGTTTAGATTTTCAGCACCTGATGTATCTAGAGAAAGATCCCATGTGGGCATCCAAAACCAAAATGGAAAAAAAGAACAGTCATTGTACATGAAGCCTCTCGCCTTCCTCTGTAATATTAATGACCTCCATCAAGTGAGAATAGGGATCATTTGTGTCAAATGAGTTCTTCAAAGCCCTGCAGAGGCTGGACAATAGGTGCTTGCGTTTTCTCATGACTCCAATTCACACAAAGAATCTATACCCCAGTCAGTAGGCCTCAAATTTGAGAAGTGGAGCAGCATTAACAGCAGTCCTATATGATCACTTCTGTTTCACAGGAATGTTGTCCAGGCCACCCTGACTTTAGGCAAATGAGGGGCAAGTGAGATTATTTTTGACACTGTCTTGGGCTGTGCCCCTCATGGAAACCTCCAGCTAGAGGTTATGATTAGTGTCTATATAAAAGAAGAAGAGGGCCCTGTGGGAGTGTTTTGGTTTTAATTGTCGTCATTTGTGTGGCAATTGGAAGAGATGCCTGGGTCCACCTAGGCTTGAACTCTGTTGTGATTCCCCTTAGAGACTGAGTTGTGGAACTGAGCTCAGAGAAGTATTGCCATGAATTGTGTTGAGATTTTTGGAGGCCACGCATGAGATTCGCCATTGGAAACTGAGATCTAGGCCCAGGGTGACTTTCCACAGATCACTGGGAATCTCAGCCAGGATATCACAAGATTTTATTTTGAAAGATTGTCAGCCATAGTTGAGAGTCAAAACACACATGGAATTCACATTGTAGACCTCAATGGGCCTGGCTTCATGTGACCTTTTGCCCACTCTTTGGGAAGCCTTGCCTGTGAGAGTTATCCAGAACTTTCATTGAAATGAGATTCCTCACCTTTTAATGGTTCCTGTATAAATTGAATCCCACAGTGCCTCCAACTTCATTATTGAAAAATATCTAGATAAATACCATGAATTTTTTGAAATTACCATGACCAGGTTGCACTGGAGAACCTCTGGATGTCCTGTTGCTGATCATGATTGTACCAGACAGTGCCTTGATTGACTGGGTTTCATGGAAAAAGTGTAGAACATAGATGCCAGAAAGTTGGAGCCTGCAGACTAGTGGGCCTAGAGCAGTGGAGTGTACGTGTGTGAAAAAAACATTTCTGGTGGGGCCACGTGGATCTGCCATTCGCTTAGAAATCACTTGTGACTGACATGGTACAGCCAGCAGACTGTATGTAAAGGCATCTTATTATATGGAGAGGATTCCTGCCAATGTCCAGAATCAGGTTGCTATTGTCAAGTTGAAAAGCTATGTGGGATTGAAGCCCCACTGGTGCATTTTAGTAACCCACCACACGTGAGAGTACATCCTCCAGCACTGAGTCCCAGTAGAACTCCTTGTATTTCGTGAAGCCAATACCAAACTCACAGTGCAGCAGTAAAAAACACCACGAAAGTGGATAATGTCCAAATGGCTTTTCAGACAACACAGTTAGATATTTAGACCCCAGTGGCCAAACTTTACCTACAAAGAGAGAATTCAGCACTGCTGCCTCATGTTCACTAGAAAATAAAAAACCATGTCATCCAGGTCACATAGATGGAGACCCAGAATTGATGGTCTCACTACAAAGGAAGGTAAAGCTCCTGACAACAACATATATTTTAACTGCCCAACCTCAGAGGCAGTTTCTCAAAAAGGCTAGCAGAGCTCCATGTTTGTGGAGTGTTTACCCTCTCTCTTTTTGTAACCCGTTCTACCTCCTACAAGTTTGTGAACTCCTGAGCATTTTCCTTTCCACATATGTATTCACAGATTTTCTAACTTTTCACCACTAATTGTGTCTTATTTGGGGCGAAGGTAATGTCAAAGCATTGTTCTGGATGAGAGTGGGAAGATTTTTGTGTAGCACATATTTGCATACACATTAGATTCATTTTCCTATTTTCCATTTGAAATACTGAATCCCTGAACCTACCCCATACCCTACTAGACTCTGACTACTAATCAAAATATGATGGAGAAAAAGAAACTTAACAGAATAGAAATACAGGCCTTTCATAGGAGTCATGGTGTATACTTGGACTTGCCTTCGGCTTTATCAATGGTATGTGTTATAAATCTAGTCAACTTTTCATTGTAATACTTCTCCATGAGTTTTTAAAATTAACACATATGTAAATTTCTGTCTCACTTTCTCTGTAGCCTATTCATCACATGTATTTTTTAATGCATCTTTAGAATTCTACCTGGTATCACATGTACATTCTTGTGAGCTTGCTTATTTTGGAAGATACAAATTGTGAGAAGAGATCGCTCCCTCTAAATACTGATGGAACTGGAAATTCTACCTATGGGTGAATTTCCTAGATGAACAGTATTATGCATAAATAAATGTTCAGTAAAACGAATATTTTTGGATACGTGGATGATATCTATTTTATTATGATTTTCGAATGGCATATATATTGCTACATTTTAATGTCTGTGTATGTGAGTATCTAATTATCTATCTATCTATCTATCTATCTAGATATAGATATCTACCCTTTAGATTTTCCAAAATATGAAATATATGTGTCTTATTATACACTTTCTAAATTCACTCATGTGTGTGTATGTGGATTTATAATCAAATTTTTACAAAATAATTCTTAGAAATATTCATCCACCTTAAATACATATTTATTTCCTAGTACTGAAAACTAAATTCAGTGAATGGTGCATACAAATCGTAATATTTCCACAGTGACTGACCCAGTTTCACATCAATGGAAGTAGACACCTATGGGACCATGATGTGTATTTTGAAGTTCATTTTTATTCCACACTGATACATTACTATTTCTGCAGTTTATGGACATTATAGGATATATCCTTTCATCCACAATTTCACAAATTTATAGGCATTTGGTTCACTTTCAATCACTTCCTACTTCAGAACACATGTATTCCTCCATGTTTCTTGACTGTTCTTTTCATAAGATTCTTTCCAAACACATTATTTTGATTTCCATAATCATTTTTGAAGCAATACTCAGACACTCTTCATGATAAACCATAATGCTAATATTACCATTAGATGTATAACTGGTTAGAATGAATTTATGTATATCAATATAAAATTTCCTATATATTTTCAGATATCAATTCAATCCATTATTTAAAGTTTGAACCAGTTATATTATTTATTCACAGTATGGTCTATTAAGGCATCATCTCTATATTCATAGACCGATGGTATACCTATTTGTATCCCCAATACTAATTTATAAGTCTTTAAAATATTGCTTTAAGAATTGGTGGAAGAAATACTCTAGTCACCTGATATACATACACATTTTATCACAGTAATATTCCTGACACAAAATGCAACGGACACACTTATGATTGTACCAAAGCCTATATTGAAAGTGAGCATGTATTACTAACAACATCCAAGTCCTGATTAACTAATGATCTCAAATATCATTCCTATTGGTGACTACATATTTGTTTTTTCCTAAGATTAAATATTGAATCTGAACCCTGTTAAAAATGTCTTATCCTATCACTCACTTTGTACTTTGCCTGATTTCCTAATGTCTCTATTGATATGTGATTTCCTACACATTTTCCCCAGTTCATCACTGTGACTGACTCTTCAAATATTCTGACATTTACTTTCACTCTTTAACAAAAACCCTATATCTAAAGAACATTTGGTCCAATTCCTCGACTCACTGAAATGGGTTCTTCAAAGCCCTGCAGAGGGTAGCCCATAGGTGCCTGATTTTCTCATGACCCCAATTCACATAAAGAATCTATGCCCCACAGAGAGTAGGCCTCAAATTGGAGAAGTAGAGCAGTATTAATGGCAGGCCTATTTGATCACATCTGGTTCACAGGAAGGGTTTCCAGGCCACACTGAGTTTAGGCAAATAAGGGGCAAGTGAGCTTATTTTGGACACTTCCTTAGGCTGCGCCCTTCATGGAAACCTCCAGCAAGAGGTTATGATGAGAGTTTATATTGAAGAAGATGAGGGCCATGTGGGAGTGTTTTGGTTTAATTGTGGTCATTTGTGTGGTGGTTGGAAGAGATGACTGGGTCCGCATGGACTTCAACTCTGGAGTGATTCCCCTTAGAGACTGAAATGAACTCAGAGAAGTATTGACATGAATTGTGTTGGGATTTTAGGAGGCCACACATGAGAGTTGCCCTTGGAGACTGAGATCTAGGCTCAGGATAGCTTTCCAAAGAGCACTGGGAATCTCAGGCAGGATATCACATGACTTTATTCAGAAAGACGTGGCAGCCATTGTTGAGAGTCAAAACACACATGGACCTCAATTGTAGACCTCAATGGGCCTGGCTTAATGTGACCTTTTGGCCACTCTTTGGGAAACCTTGCCTCTGAGAGTTCTCCCGAGCTTTAATTGAAATAAGCTTCCTCACCATTTCATGGTTCCTGAATAAATTGAAAGCCACAGTGCCTCCAACTTCATCCTTGAAAATTGGCTAGATAAATACCATGAATTTTTTAAATTTCCATGAACAGATGGCACTGGAGAACCTTTGGATATCTGTTGCTGATCATGAGTGTACCAGACATTGCATTGATTGACTGGGTTTCATGAAAATGGTGAGAACAGAGGTGCCAGAAAGTTGGAGCCTGCTGATTAGTGGGCCCAGAGCAGTGGTGGGCAGGTGAATGATAAAACATCTGTCTTCGGGACACGTGGTTCTGCCATTGGTTTCCGAATGACTTGTGACTGACATGTTGCAGCCAGCAGAACCTTACAAGTAAAGGGACCTTGTTATATGGAGAGGTTTCAGGGCAATGTTCAGAATCAGGTTGCTATGGACATGGGTGCAAGCTTTTTGGGATAGAAGCCTGGTTGGTGCATTCTCCTGCAGACCCTCACCCACTACACGTGAGAGTACTCCCTCTAGCACTGTGTCCCAGTTTTTCTCCTTGTATTACGTGAAGCCAATACCAAACTCCCAGGGCAGCAGTAAGAAACACCACGAAAAGTGGAGTATGACCAAATGGCTTCACAGATCACATGGTTAGACACTTAGACCCCAGTGTCCTCAGTTTACTAACAAAGGGAAAATTCAGAACTTCTTCCTCATGTTCAATAGCATATAAGGAACCATGTCATCCAGGTCACATAGATGCCGACCCAGGTTTGATGGTCTCAATACAAAGGAAGCTAAAGCTCCTGACAACAACAAATTTTTCAAGGGCCCAAACTCAGAGGCAGTTTCTCAAAAACTCATTAGGCCACCAGAGTTCCATGTTTGTGGAGTGTTTACCCTGTACCTTACTTTTGGAAATTCCTCTACCACCTCCAAGGTTGTGAACTCCTGAGCATTTTCTTTTCCAGATATATATTCACAGATTTTCAAACTCTTCTCCACTAATTGTGTATTACTTGTGGCGAAGGAAATATCAAGGCATTGTTTTGGAGGACAGTGGGAAGATTTTTGTCTAGCAAATATTTGCATACACATTAGATTCATTTTTCTATTTTCCATTAGAAATACTGAATCCCTGTCACTAACCCATACCCTACTAGACTCTGACTACTAATCTTAATATGATGTAGAAAAAGAAACCTAACAGAATAGAAATACAGGCCGTACATAGGAGGCATGGTGTATACTAGGACTTGCGTTCTGCTTTATCAAGTGTATGTGTTATAAATCTAGTCAACTTTTTATTGTAATACTTCTCCATGAGTTTTTAAAGTTAACACATATGTACATTTCTGTCTCCCTTTCTCTGTAGCCTATTCATCTCATGAAATTTATTATGCATATTTAGTATCCTACCTGGTATCACACATACATTCTTGTGAGCTTGCTGTTTTAGGATGATACAGATTGTGAGAAGAGATCACTGCCCCTAAATACTGATGGAACTGAAAATTCAACATATTGGTGAATTTCCTAGATGAACAGCAATATACATAAATCCATGCTCAGTAAAAAGAATATTTTTGGATATGAGGATGATATATATTTCATAATGAATTTTGACTGGCATACATATTACTACATTTTAATGTCTGTGTTTGTATCTATATATATGTATATATATATATTTTTTTCTCCAGATTATTCAAAATATGAAATATGTGTGTCTTATTATACACTCATTAATTTAACTCATGTTCCTATATGTGGATTTATAATCAAATTTTCACAAGATTATTCTCAGAAATATTCATCCACATGAAATACATATTTATTTCCCAGTACTGAAAACTAACTTTGGTGAATGGTGCTTACAAATCCTAATATTTGTACAGTAACTGACCCAGTTTAACATCAATGCAAGTAAAATCCTATGGGACATGATGTGTATTTTGAAGTTCATTTTTATTCAACACTGGTACATTACAATTTCTTCAGTTTATGGACATCATAGGATAATACTTTTCATCCACAAGTTCACAAATCTGTACGCATTTGGTTCACTTGCAATTACTTGCTGCTTCAGAACATATGTATTCCTCCATGTTTCTTGACTGTTCTTTGCATGAGATTATTTCCAAACATATTATTTTCGATTTCCATAATCATTTTTGAAGCAAAACTCCCACACTCTTCATCATAAACCATAATGCTAAAATTACCATTAGATGTATAACTGGTTAGAATGAACTTATGTATATCAATATAAGATTTCCTATATATTTTCAGATGTCAATTCAATCAATTATTTAAAGTTTGATCCAGTTATATTATTTATTTACAGTATGGTCTATTAAGGCATCATCTTTATAATCATAGGCACAGGGTACACGTACTTGTGTCCCCAATACTAACTTATCAGTCTTAAAATGTTGCTTTCAGAAATAGTTGAAGAAATACTGTAGTCACCTGATATACATTTACATTTCAACACAGTAATATTCCTGACAAAAAATGCAAAGGACACCCTTATGATTGTACCAAAGCCTATATTAAATGTGAGCATGTATTACTAACAACATCCATGTCCTGATTAACTAATGATCTCAAATATCATTCCTATTGGTGACTACATATTTGTTTCTTCCTAAGATTATATATTCAAACTCAACCATGTTAAAAACATCTTATCCTATCACTCACTTTGTACTTTCCCTGATTTCCTAATGTCTCTATTGATTTCTGCTTTCCTAAACATTTTCCCCAGTTCATCACTGTGACTGACTCTTCACATATGCTGACATTTACATTCACTCTCTAACCAAAACCCTATATCTAAATAACTTTTCGAACTATCTCTTTTTGTCTGGAAGATCTCTTCCTCATTCAGTCATCCAAGGTACAAGGTCCTATACCATTGTATATCGATTTATCTGAGACAACTTTGCGGAAATTATTCAAAGCTAAGTATCCCAATCAAGGGTCCAATGTTCATCTGGGTTTGAAATCTATCCTAGATTTCTGTTTTCATACTTATATTACACCTATATATGCTTGTAATATCGGAGGTTCCCAATACCATTATTCATCTCACAGAATGATTCCTAACCCAAATCGAACATGCTATTAAACCTAACCATGCACTGTTCCCTCAATTTAACTTTATGAAGAGCAGGGACAGAGTTGGTGTTATAATACAGGTAGATAGGGGATCTTCCACCTGTTGAGAACCTCAAGTTCCATGCAGAAATAAACCCTGGAGAAGATGTAGGCAGCTATGAAGAACCTGAGAGAGCAACAGATATCTTCCTTGGTAAAATACCTGGTCAGGATGAAGCGATGTGTCTGAATAAGCCTCTCTCTTCTTAATGTAGAGAAGATGGACCAAACCATGTCTGTGTGGAGAGCTGTTAACATGTGCCTATGGTTGATATACCATTCTATCTTGTGAATGTGACACAGGAAGTAGGGGAAGCCTCTCTCTCATGGGACCCTTGGAAGCAAATGTTAGGATAAAGTGGTTGCCAAGATAGTGACCTCATTCAGTTCCTGAAGGAAGTGACCTACCTCACTTCCTTGGTGATGGAACTCTCTGAACTTGGGATCCAGGAAGCCAGGCACTCAGAGCCAGTCCCTGTCCCAGTCCCAGTGGGTTCACTTGTTTGGATTTACCAAGGACAGAGTCGGTCTTTCTTGGTACATACTCATGTGTGGATGGCTAAATGCCAGGAAAGCTCTGAAGAGGGGCCTTTCCTGAGAAAGCAGGTAGTGACTCACTGATTGATGCTGACAACTTTACAGAGTTGGTAAAGGAGACCTGATCTGAGACAGGAAAGTCCATTTCGAGGGAGCAGAGTAAGGCCCACCAGTCTGAGGACACTCTGGATAGTCACAGACCTACTTGGGTAATGGAGGTGCCTTTGTGGGTGTGGGTGTGAATTTGTAGTTTTGTATCATGTTCTGAGAATAGGTAGGAAAGGCAGTATGTTTGGTTTGGAGTGGACTGTTTTTTGTAAGTCATTTGACATGGCGAGTGTTTCTATGTTTGTGTTTCCCACTTTTTCCGTGGTTGTAGATATTAGAAAAGTGAATGCATCAATGGATGTGTCCTGTCTAGTAGAAAGCATCTCAGCACACATCCTGCCCAATTTATGAATGGACTGTGGCTTGCCTTATATGGGCAACACCTACTTCTTTCCTTAGTTCCTGTTTTCTTCCTGAATTCTGGCCACTCTCCAGAATAGGCTCATGTTTTTTTGTCCAAGATATGGACCTCTGTCGAGTTCTGTGACATGGCCATGTACTGGATAGATAAAGGGAATTGGGAGCATCTCAGAAAACTCGGATATCAGTGTGACCAGTAAAGTCTCAGTAGAGAAACCCTGCTTTGTGCCTTTTGCTAACCTACTGTTCTGTTGACCTGAATGTCAGGAAGGTCTTTTCCTCAGGCCACCAGTTTGTGAAGCCTGAAAAAAACTGCTTTCAATTGGAAATGAATGAGCATCACCTGTGGCTCTTTGCTTAATTGCTTTGGAAAGGGATGTGTCTGAATCATCCTTTCGGCTCTGAGAGAGGCTGTGGCTTTGATTTTCAGCACCTGATGGATCTAAAGAAAGATCCCATGTGTGCATCCAAAACCAAAATGGCAAAAAGATCAGTCATTGTGGATGAAGTCTCTTGCTTCCTCTGTTAGGTTCCTGACCTCCATCAAGTAAGTATAGGGATCCTTTGAGACAAATGAGTTCTTCAAAGCCCTGCAGCAGTGCTTGGGTTCTCACATGACTCCAAATCACATAAAGAATCTATACCTCACAGTCAGTAGGCTTCAAAATGAAGAAACAGAGCAGTATTACTGGCAGGCCTATTTGATCAATCCTGGTTTACAGGAAGGGTGTCCAGGAAACCCTGACTTTATGAAAATGAGGGGAAAGGGAACTTATTTTGGACACTGTCTTGGGCTGCGCCCCTTATGGAAACCTCCAGCCAGAGGTTATGATGAATGTCTACATGGAAGAAAATGAGGGCCATGTGGGAGTATTTTTTTTTTAATTGAACATATTATTAACCCTAACCATACACTGTTCCCTCAATCTAAGTGTTCAGAAAAGCAGGGAAAGATTTGGTCTTACAATACAGGAATGCAGGGGATCTTCCACCTGCTGAAAACTTCAAAGTTCCATGCAGAAATGATCCCTGGAGAAGACGTAGGCAGCTATGAAGGACATGATAGAGCAAAAGGCATCTTCCATGGCAAACAACCTGGTCAGAATGAAGGGTTGTGTCTGAATCAGATTCTCTCTTCTTAAGGTAGAGGAGATGAACCAAACTAGGCCTTTGTGGAGAGCTGTTCCCAGGTGACTATGGTTTCTATACTATTCTAACTTGTGAAAGTGTCACAGGTAGTAGGGACATCCTCCATGTTATGAGACCTTAGGAAGCAAATGTTAGGACAAATTGGTTGCCAAGGCAGTGACCTCATTCAGTTACTAAAGGAAGTGACCTCACCTCACATCCTTGTTGATGGAACTCTCCAAATTTGGGTTCCAGGAAGCCAGGCACCAAGACCCAGTCCCAGCACCAGTTCCAGTGTTCTCACTTGTTTGGATTTTCCGAGGATAGAGTCAGTCTTTTGTGGTACCTACTTATGTGAGAATGGCCAAATTCCAGAAAAATTCTGAAGAGGGGCCCTTCTGGAGAAAACAGGTAGAGGCTCACTGCTGGCTCCTGAAAACTTCACAGAGTTGACCAAGGAGCCCAGATCTGAGACAGGACAGACCATTTCTGGGGAACATAGTATGGCCCTCCGGTCAGAGGACACTCTGGATAGTTCCAGACCTACTTGGGGGAAGGAGGTGCCTTTGTGGTTGTGGGTATGGGTTTGTGGTTTTTTCTTTTGTTCTGAGAATAGTTAGGAAAGGGGGTGTGTTTAGTTTGGAGTGGAGTGTTTCTAGTTAGTCCTTTGACAAGGCGAGTGTTTTTAGGTCTGTGTATCCCACTGTGTCCGTGGTTGTAGACTTTAGAAAAGAGAATGCCTCAATGGGTGTATCCTCTCAAGGAGAAAACTTCCCAGCATTCATCCGGCACAATTTATGAATGGAGTGTGGCTTGCCTTATCAATGGGCAACACCAACTATCTTCCTACGTTCCTGTTTTCTTCCTGAATTCTGGCCACTCTCCAGAATAGGCTCATGATTTTGTGTCCAATATATGAACCACTTCCAAGATCTGTGACATGGCCATGTACTGGATAGCTGAAGGGAATGGCAAGCATCTCAGAAAACTCAGATATAAGTGTAGCCAGTAAAGTCTCAGTGGAGAAACCCTGCTTTGGGCCTTTTGATTACCTATTGTTATGTTGCCCTGAATATCAGGAAAGTCTTTGTCTCAGGCCACCCCTTTGTGAAGCCTGAAGAAAACAGTTTTCACATGGAAATGAATGGGCATTACCTTTGTGTTTACAATAAAACCTTCACAGATTTGGCTCTCATTAAGTTAAAAATACTTTTAGATTGTATCTCAGTGTAAAAAGTAACATGGAACTGTACATATCTTATTGATAACAAGTCCAATTATAGAACACAAATGATATACATAAATCTCGAACATGTTTTTCTTTTAAGCCTAGAATTACCATACAACCTTAGAACACCAGCTTGATACAATGGTCTTTGGAAGCTTCTACCTTACAGACTTGTATACCTGGAAGATATGAACACATTAACACCACAATTACATTGATGTTTTTGTATTAAACAAGTTTAGATTTTAAAGAAATAACATGGCACAATTTTATAAAAACAGTACTTGTTTTACCAGCTGTTTAATTTTTTAAGATTACTTGCTCAAAACTTACACATATAACCAAGTTACACACACCTTTTTTTATTATTTACTTAAACCCTTTTAATTACTTAATCATATAGACTCTCTTATCCAGAAACACGTTTTTCCTCTATTAGATCTATATCTGGAACCTTTTAGTTTCTCTTTTTCATCTACTAACCTCTTTCTGTTCACATTTCAATTCAATACTTGTAAATTTCTGAATTTAGGCAGATTATTTTATAGACATCTACATTTTATTAGGGCCTTTTTGAAAACCTAGAAAACTTATAGGCCTAATTTTAAAGACATCTTTATTTTTATCTCTTTACCCAATTTGAATTAAAACATATGAATCACGTGAATCAAACACATTTGGATACATTCTAAATTTTTCATCAGTGCTCCTCATCTGTCAATTGTCATATCACTGCATGATATATGGACATACACACATACAGACATACCAACATACAACACGTAACACAAATGTAACACATAACACAATAGTAAAAGTCTTGTAGCTTTTTCAGGTGAAATCTCCATTGAAATGCTAAAAACTCCTGAGTCGATCAAAAATAGAACTGATCAGAAAACATTAACCCATCAGCAGAATCAAGATCATGAGCTCAAAAAAAAAATACAGAATCTAAGAAAAGCAAGAGTCCTAAAAAAGATGACTGGCCAGTAATTAGTAAATACCATATAATATAATTTTTTGGTTAGGTCTAGTTTGAGTTCAGGTAAAAAGACACATTTACTCTTTTTTATCTGTCTCCTGCTGAGTGCTGCAGGCTTCTTTTATTTGCATATCAACTTAAGTCCTGGCTGAGGTCTGGAAAACTGAAAAGACTGGAATTCATAGCAGAAACCTCAGGCCTAAGGCATTTTAGCTATAAGTCATAATTTCCAGGTTTGGATGTTGAAAATTTTGATGCAAGTTTTAGATGTAATTCTCAAAATTTTATATCTTTAGATTTTTCTACACTAGAAAAACTTGCTCACACAAAACTGAAAATAGGATCATTTTTTGATAATATTAAAGCCACCATCAGAAGAAGTTTCTATAGGATCGTTAAGCCCCTTTCTTTGTTATGAAGTTTCTAATAGTATTAAGTTACATTAAATTGGCTGAAAATTTTTTAAAAAGAACCACACACTACCATGTGTATCCGAAATTAAGCTTTAAAAATTTCCAAGACTGTTGCTAATTAATGTCATTTCAATAAGCCAGACCAACGTTTTAATTTAGTACCATTTTTTAAAATCTTACACACTGATGGGAATAGATACCATATCATAATTTATTATCTCTTCCCAAGTTAATGCACTGATATATCTAGTGAAATTTTTTCAGGCTGCCTAGTTCAAAATTAAAACTCTTTAATTATTTTTTATCTTAAGTATTTAAGTTTCCTAGCATGAACTACCTGAAATCAAACTAAACAATTGTTTAAACCCAACTTTTAACTGTAACACAGTGCAATGCTTTAGAAACCCATTTAGATACGAGATGGTTAAAATAAAAAAAATCATTTTTAGATACACATTCACCCTAGATCATCCCCAAGAAACAATCTATAATATCAACATATTAATGCATTCATTGTCCCTTTTGTTAAGTAAACAGAGGTGGAGAAATCCTTAAAGTGCACGTAAGGAATAAGGGAGTTCCCCACAGCAAAATGGCTCTATCAGCTGCTGGGAGTCCCTTAGCCTCACCATTTACTTACAGGATTAGTTCCTCTGGTTTGCTTTGACCCCAGGCACCAGGCATATTCTATGTCTCCCAACTTTGCAGTAGTCAGCTCCCAAAAATTTCATCCTCTGTTTGCAGTTGTTTTGAGTGCTAGGCTTCCCCAAGAGGGCAGAGTGGGGTTTATTTAAAGTCCCCTCTGGGGTGTCAAAATTTATGACTGAAGGCTTGGTTCCCATCCCAAAGCCAATTAATGCCAATTTAATAATGAGGACAGGGTTTTGAGAAAAGTTTAAGCGAGATATCAATGTTCTTTGACCCCAGACATTTCCCTCTGCAGTGGGCATGCTCAAGCCTACTACGGGAAGAAAGGAAATCACTGCTTCCGTAATCTTGCTTAACAAAGGGGAGTAAAGTTTATCAAAGTTCTTTAAAACACAGCTAAGAGAGGTGCAAAAGGTGAGAACAGAAAAACTGGCGGTTCTATTGACTTTTGGTCCCTCACAGGAGAAGCATTAGTTTAAAATTTAGCTAAAGTAACTTCCACATATGTAAGGCAGGTTGGAACTCGGGACTCTGCATCGGTCCAAACAATGCCATCACATTTAACAGAAACACAGATAAAAAGACACACAAAGACCATCATGCAGCTCCCGTTTGTTCACAACCCCAAGATCTACAATCTTGTGACTCAGGGAGAATGGAGGGAAGATTGGAAGGAGTAGAAGGTTTGAGTGATAGGATCCTGGGTGACGGTGTCGGATTGGAGGCAGGGACCAGGAAAGGCTTCAAGGACAGAGGCATGGAATGGCTTTGTCCCATAATGAGAGTTTCTCAAACAGAGACAAGGACAATACAAACGTGACACAAACATGTACACACAGGTAACATTTAACACGAGTTCAGAAGTAAAGATTAGAACCTAGTAACTGGCAAAACCTGATGGGTTAGACCACAAAGCCAGACAGTGAATTCAACCTGAGAGAAAAAAGTAGCCAGCAAGATATGATGGGTTGGCAGCAGAGTCACCTAATGTGGGCTCATCCGTCCCTCCTCACCTAATGAGGGCACATCCATCACTCCCTGAGTCCTCCAAGGCATCCCTTGCAAGGACGTGGTCTGTGGCTTTAGGACACATTTGTCCACCACTGACAGGGGGAACTTACGTTCTCCGCTGGCAGCCACTCTGCCAACCCAAACCAAAAACGGAAAAACGGAACCTGAGCAAAAAGCTCTGAGCGATCGCAAGGAAAAATGGAAAGAAGCGCCTTACTTACCCCCAGAGGGGTCTGTTGGGGTGTCCTTGTCCTATGCTGCGTGATTCCCGGCCAACGCACCAAATGTAAGGATCCGGTGAACGTCGGAGGAAGAGACCACCAAGAGACCGCGGCTCATGCAACAGAAAAAGGCGTTCATTGAGGATCCAATCCAGCATGCTGGGGCTAAGTGCTCACTCAAGAAGGGAGAGTAGCCCAGAGCCCCGAGCAGGGGTTGAGCAGTGCTTAAGTACACTTTTTGGGGAGGGCGGGACTTTACATATATCACAGTCTCCTTTAAGAAATCAACATACACCGCAGAAAAATCAAACAACAATTCCTAAACATGATTAGTTCATTCATTGGCAGGAACAGGTGAGGCAGGAGTGATAGGTCAGTTCTAAAGCGAGGTACACATTCAAACAGATTGCTTTAGGCCTTGCAATGCCTATGTGCCAGGCCACACAGGGTCCTAGGTTATTAAATAACCAGGCGGTCAGGGGGAATATTTACTGGGCAGTCGGGAATTGTACTACAAGCTACAGGAATTTCAGGTTTTGCATGTAGCATAGGAACTTAACAATACCTGGTCCTTTACATTTTAACTCAGGCCTTGCAGCTTAGAAACTTTACAAAACCCAGTCTTTTACACTTCAACTTTTACACTTTAATTTCAATTTATTTTACCCTTTCAGATCACTCCTGGTGCACAAGAAGGGTGTCCAAGCCACCCTGAATTTAGGCAAATGAGTGGCAAGGGAGCTTATTTGGGACACTGTCTTGGGCTGTGCCCCTCATGGAAACCTCCAGCCAGATCTTATGATGAGTGCCTTTATAGAAGAAGAGAAGGGCCATGTGAGAGTGTTTAGGTATTAATTGTGGTCATTTGTGTGACGGTTGGAAGAGATGAGTGGGTCCACCTGGGCTTGAATTCTTGTGTGATTCCCCTTAGAGACTGACTTCTGGAACTGAACTCAGAGAAGTATTGCCATGAATTGTGGTGATATTTTAGGAGGCCAAGCATGAGAGTCGCCCTTGGAAACTAAGATCAAGGCCGAGGGTGGATTTCCACAGAGCACTGAGAATTTCAGCCAAGATATCCCATGATTTTATTCTTAAAGACTTGGTAGCCATAGTTGAGAGTCAAAACACACATGGACCTCACATTGTAGACCTCAATGGGCCTGGCTATATCTAACCTTTTGGTCACTCTTTGGGAAGCCTTGCCTATGAGAGTTCTCCAGAGTTTCATTCAAATGAGCTTCCTCAACATTTAATGGTTCTTGAAACCCACAGTGCATACAAACACAATAGAAATACAAGCAGTTCAGAAGAGCCATGGTGTATAGTTGGACTTGCCTTTTGCATTATGTAGGGTAGGTGTTATAAATCTAGTTAATTTTTAATTGAAATAGTTCTCCTTGTGTTTTTTAAGTTAATAAATATGTGAATTCCTCTATCCCTTTCTCTGTAGCCTATTCATCACATGTATTTTTATATAAACATATAGAATCCTACCTGGTATCACATATACATTCTTGTGAGGTGGCTGACATGGCAGATACAAATTATGACAAGAGATCACTCCTCCTAAACGCTATTGGATCTTAAAATTCAACCTAAGGGTAACCTTTCTAGTTGAACAACATTATTCATAAATCCATGTTCAGTAAAATTAATATTTTTGGATCTGTGGACGATATATATTTCATCATGAATTTCAATTGGCATATATATTGCCACTTTATAATGTCTGTGTGTGTTTTGCTCTTTGCTTAATTGCTTTGGAAAGGGATGTGTCTGAATCAGCCTCTTGGCCCTGTGTGAGGCTGTGGCTTAGATTTTCAGCACCTGATGGATCTAAAGAAAGATCCCATGGGTGCATCCCAAACCAAAATGGCCAAAAGAGCAGTTATTGTGGATGAAGACTCTCACCTTCTTCTCTAAGATTCCTGACATCCATCAAGTGAAAATAGGGATCCTTCGGGTCAAATGAGTTCTTTAAAGCCCTGCAGAGTTTAGCCCATAGGTGCTTGGGTTTTCTCATGAATCCAGTTTACATAAAGAATCTAAACCCCACAGTCAGTAGGCATCAAATTGGAGAAGCCAAGGAGTATTAACGGCAGGCGTATTTGATCACTCCTGGTTCACAGTCAGGATTTCCAGGCCACACTGACTTTAGGCAAATGAGGGGCAAGAAAGGTTATTTTGGACACTGTCTTGTGCTGTGCCCCTCATGGAAACCTCCATCCAGATGTTATGATGAGTGTCTACATGAAATAAGATAAGGGGCATGTGGGAGCATTTTGTTGTGAATTGTGGTAATTTGTTTGGCGCTTGGAACAGATGACTGGGTCCACCTGGGCTTGAACTCTGGTATGATTCCCCTTAGAGACTGAATTCTGGAAGTGACATAAGAGAAGTATTGTCATGAATTGTGTTTGGATTTTACTAGGCCATGCAACCAACATCTCAGGTATTAATTGTGGTGCAGGGAGATCTAGGTGCAGGGTGGCTTTGCCCACAGCACTGGGAATCTCAGCCTGGATATCACATGATTTTATTCTGAAATTCTTTAAAGCCACACTTGAGAGTCAAAACACATATGGACCTCACATTGTATACCTCAATGGGCCTGACTTCATGTGACCTTTTGGCCACTCTTTGGGAAGCCTTGCCTGTGAGTGTTCTCAAGATCTTTCATTGATATGAGCTTCTTCAACATTTAATTGTTCCTGAATGAATTGAAACCCACAGAGCCTCCAACTTTATCCTCGTAAAATGGCTTGATAAATACCATGAAATTTTTGAAATTCCCATCACCAGGTGGCACTGGAAAACTTTTGGATGTCCTGTTGCTGATCATGAGTGTATCAGACAGTGCCTTGACTGAGTGGGTTTCATGAAAATTGTGTAGAACAGTGATGCCAGTAAGTTGGAGCCTGTTCATTAGTGGGCCTAGAGCAGTGGTGTGAAGGTGTGTGAAAAAACATGTGTGTTGGGGCATGTGGATCTGCCATTGGCTTCCAATTGCCTTGTGATTGACAGGGTACAGCCAGCAGACCCTTATATGTAAAGGCATCTTGTTATATGGATAGGTTTCTGGGCAATGTTCAGAATCAGGTTGCTATGGACAAAGGGGCAACCTATGTGGGACAGAATCCTGGTTGGTGCATTCTCATGCAGACCGTGTCCCTCCACACGTGACAGAACTCCCTCCAGCACTGTGTCCCAGTTGAACTCCTTGTATTTCATGAAGCAAATACCAAACTCCCAGTGCACCAGCAAGAAACACCACGAAAATTGGAGGATGACCAAATGGCTTCACAGTCAACCCGGGGAGACACTTACACCCCAGTGGCCATTGTTTAACTACAAAAAGAGTATTCAGCACTGCTGCCTCATTTTCATTGGAAAATTAGAAACAATGCCCTTCAGGTCACATATTTGCACACCCAGATTTGATGGTCACACAACAAAGGAAGCTAAAGCTCCTGACAACAACATGTATTTTAAGAGCCCAACCTCAGAGAGTTTCTCAAGAAGTCTTTACACAAGCAGAGCTCAATGTTTGTGGAGTGTTTACCCTGTCCCTTACTATTGGAAACTCCTCTACCACCTACAAGTTTGTGAACTCCTGAGCATTTTTTATTCCTGATATGTATTTACAGATTTTCTAACTTTTCTCCTTTATTGTATCTTACTTGGAACTAAGGTAATGTCAAGGCAATCTTCTGGATGAGAGTGTGAACATTTTTGTGTAGCACATATTTGCATACCCTTTAGAGTCATTTTCCAATTTTCCATTCGAAATACTGAATCCCTGACACTAACGCATACCCTAATAAACTCTGACTACTACTCCTAATATGATGGAGAAAAATAACACAAACAGAATAGGAATACAAGCAGTTCAGAGGAATCATGGTGTATAGTTGGACTTGTTTTTTGCATGATTAATTGTAGGTGTTATAAATCTAGTCAATTTTTAATTGAAATAGTTCTCCATGTGTTTTTAATGTTAACAAATATGTGAATTCCTCTCTCCCATTCTCTGTAGCCTATTCAGCACATGTATTTTTAAATGCACATATAGAACACTACCTGGTATCACACCTACATTCTTGTGAGGAGGCTAATTTGGCAAATACAATTTGTGAGAAATCATCACTCCTGTTAAACTCTGTTGGAACTGAAAATTTAACCTAGGGGTGTGTTTCCTAGAAGAACAACATTATACATAAATCCATGTTCTAAAAGAAATAATTTTGCATCTGTGGAAGATATATATTTCACGATAAATTTCGATTGCTAATTTATTGTCTGTGTGTGTTTTTTTTTGTATATATATATATATACACTCTCCAGATTTTTCAAAATATGAAATATATGTGTCTTATATACACTCACTAAATTCATTCATGTTCATGTATATGGATTTATAATCAACTTTTCACAAGATCATTCTCAGAAATATTCATCCACCTGAAATACATATTGTTTGCAGTACTGAAAACTAACTTCAGTTAATGTTGCATACAAATACTAATACTTCTACAGTAACTGACCCAGTTTAACATCAATGCAAGTACATTCCTATGTGACATGATGTGTATTTTGAAATTTATTTTAATTCAACACTGGTACATTACTATTTCTTCAATTTGTGCACATCATAGGATATATATTTCATCCACAAGTTAGCAAACTTATAGGCATTTGTTTCACTTTCAATCACTTCCTGCTTCAGAACACATGGATTCTTCCAGGTTTCTTGACTGGTCTTATCATGAGACTTCTTTCCAAACACATTATTTTTGATTTCCTTTATCACTTTTGAAGCAAAACTGACACTCACTTCATGATAAACCATAACTATAATATCACCATTAGATGTATAACTGGTTGGAAGGAATGATTTCATATCGATATAGTATTTCTTATATTTATTCTGATATCAGTTTAATCCATTATTTAAAGTGGAACCAGTTATATTATTTATTCACTATATGGTCTATTCATGCATTATCTCTATATTCATAGACACAGGGTACACCTCTTAGTATGCCCAATACTAATTTATTCGTCTTCTAAATACTGCTCCCAGAAATGGTGGAAGAAATACTCATGTCACCTGATCTACATATGCATGTTACCACAGTAATATTCTGGACACAAAATGCAAAAGTCACACGTATGATTGTACCAAAGCCTAAATGGAAACTGAACATGGATTACTAAAAACATCCATATCCAGGTTGCCTAATGCTCTCAAATGTCAATCCTATTGGTGACCACATTTTTGTTTCTTCCTAAGATTATATATTCAACCTCAAAACTGTTGGAAATGTCTAGTTTTTTTACTCACTTTATACTTTGCCTGATTTCCTAATGTCTCTATTGATATCTACTTTCCTACATATTTTTCCCAGTTCAACATTGTGACTGACCCTTCACATGTGCTGACATTGACATTCACTCTCTAACCAAAACCCTATTGCTAATGAACTTTGGTCCAAATCCTATACTCTATCTTCTTCTGAAACATACTGATTATCTTCCTGATCCTATCGACTATCCCTTTTTGAGTGGATGTACTCTACTACATTCAATCATCCGAGGTACAAGGTCCTATGCCATTGTATATCGATTTTTCTGAAATATGTATGCAGAACGTAATTCAAAGCTACGTGTCCCAATCTATTGCCCAATGCACTTCTGAGCTTCAAATCTTACCTAGATTTCTGTTTCCATACTTATATTTAACCACTATATTTCTATATATTGCAGGTTCCCAATACCATTATTCATCCCGCAGAATGATTCCTAACCCAAATCGAACCTGTTATTAACCCTAACCATACACTGTTGCCTCAATCTAACATTACAAAAGAGCAGGGACAGGGCTATTCTTTCAATAAGGGATGTAGGTGATCTTCCAACTGCTGAGAACCTCAAAGTTCGATGTAGAAATTATCCCTGGAGAAGATGTAGGCAGCTATGAAGGACCTGAATGAGCAAAAGCCATCTTCCATGGCAAACAACCTGCACAGGACGAAGGGATGTGTATGCATCAGACTCTCTCTTCTTAATGTAGAGAGAAGATGGACCTAACCAGGCCTTCGTGGAGAGCTGTTCCATGGTGTCTATTTTGATATACCATTCTAACTAGTCAAATTGTCACAGGAAGTAGGGGCACCCTCCAACTCATGGGACCATTGTAAGCAAGTGTTAGGACAAAGTTGTTGCCAAGGCAGTGGCCTCATTCAGTTCCAAAGAAAGTGACATACCTCATTTTCTTGGTGATGGAACTCTCTGAAATTGGGATGCAAGAAGCCAGGCACCAAGAGCCAGTCCCAGTCCCAGTCCCAGTGGGCTCACTTGTTTGGATTTACCAAGTACAGAGTCAGACCTTCTTGGTACCTAGTGATGTGAGGATGGCCAAATGCCAGTAGAGCTCTGAAGAGGGGCCTTTCTTGAGACAGCAGGTTGTGGCTAACCACTGGCTCCTCCCAGAATAACAGAGTTGGCCAAGGAGACAAGATCTGAGACCGGACAGGCCATTTCGAGTGGAACATAGTATGGCCCACCAGTCAGAGGACACTCCAGATAGTTAAAGACCTATTTTTGGGAAGGAGGTGCCTTTTTGGTTGTGGGTGTGAGTTTGTGGTTTTGTTTCATGTTCTGAGAATAGGTAGGAAAGGTGGTTGGTTTGGTTTGGAGTCGACTTTTTCTAGTAAGTCTTTAGACAAGGCGAGTGTTTCTATGTCTGTGTAGCCACTGTGTCCGTGGTTTTAGACATTAGAAACGAGAATGCATCAATGGAGGTGTCCTGTCTAGTAGAAAGATTCACAGCATTCATCCTGCACAATTGATTAATGGACTGTTGCTTGCCTTATGGATGGGAAACACCTACTAACTTCCTAAGTTGCTGTTTTCTTCCTGAATTCTTGCCACTCTCCAGAATAGTATCATGGTTTATTGTCCAAGATATGTACCACCTCCAAACTCTGTGACATGGCCATGTCCTTGATAGCTGAAGGGAATGGGAACATCTCAGAAAACTCAGATACCAGTGTGACCAGTAAAGTCTCAGTGGAGAAACCCTGCTTGGCTCCATTTGCTTATCTATGTTTCTGTTGCCTTGAATGTCAGGAAGGTCTTTGCCTCAGGCCACCCCTTTGTGAAGCCTGAAGAAATAGTTTTCAAATGGAAATGAATGGGCATCACCTGTGGCTCTTTGCTTAATTGCTCTGGAAAGGGATGTGTCTTAATCAGACACTAGGCCCTGTTTGAGGCTGTGGCTAAAATTCTCAGCTCCTGATAGATCTAAAGAAGATCCCATGTGTGCATCCAAACCAAAATGGCAAAAAATCTGTCATTGTGGATGAAGTCTCTTGACTTCTTCTGTTTGGTTCCTGACCTCCATCAAGTGAGAATAGGGATCCTTTGGATCAAATGAGTTCTTCAAATTCCTGCAGAACTGCTTGGGTTGTCTCATGATGCCAAATCACATAAAGAATCTATACCTGACAGTCAGTAGGCCTCAAATTGGAGAAGCAGAGCAGTATTTATGGCAGGCCTATTTGATCACTCCTGGTTCATAAGAAGGGTGAACAGGCCACCCTTACTTTGGACATATCAGGGGCAAGGGTGCATTATTTGGACACTGTCTTGGGCTGTGCCACTCTTGGAAACCTGCAGCCAGAGTTAATGATGAGTGTTTATATGGTTAAAGATAAGGGCAATGTGGGAATGTTTTGGTTTTAAATGTGGTCATTTTTGTGGCATTTGGAATAGATGACTGGGTCCACATGGGCTTGAACTCTGGTGTGATTCCCCTTAGAAACTGAGTTCTGAAACTGACCTCAGAGAAGTATTGCCATGAGTTGTGTTGGGATTGTAGGAGGCCATGCATAAGAGTCGCCCTTGAAACCTGAGATCTAGGCCCAGGAAAGCTTTCAACAGAGCACTGAGAATCTCAGCAAGGATATCACATGATTTTATTCTGAAAAACTTGGCAGCCACAGTTAAGAGTCAAAACACACAAGGACCTCACATTATAGACCTTAAAGGGCCTTTTTTCATGTGACCTTTTGGGCACACTCTGGGAAGCCTTGCCTGTGAGAGTTCCTCAGAGCTTTCATTGAAATGAGCTTCCTCACCATTTAATGGTTCCGGGATGAATGGAAACCCCAAAGTGCCTTCAACTTCATTCTTGAAAAATGGATAGATAAATATCATAAAATTTTTGAAATTCCCAATGACCAGGTGGCACTGGATAACCATTGGATGTCCCATTGCTGATCATGAGTGTACCAGACAGTGCCTTGATTTACTGGGTTTCTTGAAAATGGTGTAGAACAGAGATGCCAGTAAGTTAGAGCGTGCTGAGTAGTGGGCCTAGAGCAGTGGTGTGCAGGTGTGTGATAATACATCTGTGGTGTGGCCATGTGGATATTACATTGGCTTCCAAATTGCTTGTGACTGACTTCGTGCAGCCAGCAGACCATTATATGAAATGGCATCTTGTAATATGGAGAGGTTTCAGGGCAATGTTCAGAATCAGGTTGGTATGGTCAAGCGGGCAAGCAATGTGGGATAGAAGCCAAGTTGGGGCATTCTCCTGCAGACCCTGACCCACCACATGTTACAGGACTCCCTCCAGCACTGTTTCCCAGTTGAATTCCTTGTATGTCGTGAAGCAAATACAAAACACCCAGTGCAGCAGCAAGAAACACCAGGAAAAGTGGAGGATTACCAAATGGCTTCAAAGTCCACATGGGGAGACACTTAGCCCCCAGTGACCACAGTTTAGCTACAAAGAGTGAATTCAGCACTGCAGCCTCATGTTCATTGGAAAATAAGAAACCATGTCCTCCAGGTCACATAGATGCAGACCAAACTTTGATGGTCTCACTACAAAGGAAGTTAAGCTCCTGACAACAACATATATTTCAAGTACCCAAACTCAGAGGCAGTTTCTCAAGAAGTCTTTGGGCCAGCATAGCTCCATGTTTGTGGAGGGTTTACACTGTTCTTTACTTTTGGAAACTGTTCTACCACCTCCATAGTTGTGTAATGCTGAGCATTTTCCAGTCCAGATATGTATTCACATATTTTCTAACTCTTCTCCTCTAATTGTGTCATACTAGGGGCGAAGATAATTTCAAGGCATTCTTCTGGATGAGAGTGGGAATATTTTTTGTAGCACATATTTTCATGCATATTAGATTCATTTTCCTATTTTCTACTTGAAATACTGAATCCCTGACACTGACCCATAACCTACTATACTCTGACTACTAATCCTAATATGATGGAGAAAAATAACTCAAACAGAATAGAAATACAAGCATATCAGAGAAGGCATAGTGTATAGTTGGACACGGCTTTTGCGTGACAAAGTGTTGGTGTTATAAATCTAGTCAATTTGTAATTGATATAGTTCTCCATGTGTTTTTAAAGTTAACAAATATGTGAATTCCTCTCTCCCATTCTATGTAGCCTATTCAGCACATCTATTTTTATATGCATATATAGAATCCTACCTGGTATCACACGTACATTCTTGTCAGGTGTCTGACTTGGCAGATACAAATTGTGAGAAGTGATCACTCCTCCTAAACACTGTGGGATCTGAAAGTTCATCCTCTCTGTGAGCTTCCTAGTTGAACAATATTATACATAATTCCATGTTCAGGAAAATGAATATTTTTCGATCTGTGGATGATATATATTTCATGATGAATTTCGATTGGCATATATACTACTACTTTTTAATGTGTGTGTGTGTGTGTGTATACACACTCCAGATGTTTTAAAATATTAAATATATGTGTCTTATTATACACTCCTTAATTTCATTCTAGTTCATGTATGTGGATTTATAGTCAACATTTCACAAGATTATTCTCGGAAATATTCAACCACCTGAAATACTATTTGTTTCCTATTACTGAAAATTAACTTCAGTGAATCGTGAATACAAATCCTAATATTTCTACAATAATTGACCCAGTTTCTCATTAATGCAAATAGATTCCTATGGGACATGATGTGTATTTTTATGTTCATTCTTATTCACCACTGGTATTTTACTATTTCTTCAGTTTATGCACATTATAAGATATATATTTCATCCACAAGTTACAAAATTATAGGCATTTGTTTCACTTTCAATCATTTTCTGCTTCGAAACACATGTATTCCTCCATGTTTCTTGACTGGTCTTCTCATGAGACTTCTTTCCAAATACATTATTTTCGATTTCCATAATCACTTTTGAAGCAAAACTCACACACCCTTCATGATAATCCATAACCCCAATATTACCATTAGATGTATAACTGGTTGGAATGAATGATTTTGTATCAATATAATATTTCTTATATATTTTCAGATATCAATTCAATCCATGATTTAAAGTGAAACCAGTTATATTATTTATTCACTGTACAGTCTATTCATGCTTTTTCTTTATATTCATAGACACAGGGTACACCTCTTTGTAAACCCAATACTAATTTATACATCTTCAAATTATTGGTCTCAGAAATGATGGAAGAAATACTCATGTCACCTTATCTACATATACATTTTATCACAGTAATATTTGGACACAAAAAGAAAAGGTCACACTTATGTTTGTACCAAAGCCTAAATGTAAAGTGAATATGGATTACTAAAAACATCCATGTCCAAGTTGCCTAATGCTCTCAAAAATCAATCCTATTTGTGACAATATATTTGTTTCTTCCTAAGATTATATATTCAAATTCAACCCTGTTGAAAACATCTAATCCTTTCTCTCACTTTATACTTTTCCTGATTTCATAATGTCTCTATTGATTGCTTTCCTACATATTTTCCCCAGTTCATCATTGTGACTGACTCTTCACATGTGCTGACATTTCCATTCACACTCTAATCGAAACCCTATTGCTAAGAAACTTTTGTTCCAAATCCTATACTCACTCTTCCTCCTAAACCTACTGACTATCTTCCTAATCCTACCTATTAACGCTTCTGACTGGATGTTCTCTTCTACATTCAATAATCCAAGGTACAGGGTCTTATGCCATTGTGTATCGATCTCTCTGAGACATCTCTGCAGAACATAATTCAATGCTAAGTATCACAATCCCTTGATCCCAATGCTAAGTATCACAATCCCTTGAAGCCCAATCCCCTTCTGGGCTTCAAATTTTACTTAGATTTCTGTTTTCCTACATACATTTCACCTCATTATTCTTGTACAATTATTCATCCAGCAGAATAATTTCTAACCCAAATCGAACATGTTATTAACCCTAACCATACACTGTTCCCTCAATCTAACTTTACAGACGAGCAGGGACAGAGTTGGTCTTACAATATAGGAATGTAGGGGATCTTCCACCTGCTGAGAACCACAAAGTTCCATGCAGAAATGATCACTGGAGAAGATGTAGGCAGCTATGAAGGACCCGAGAGAGCAAAAGTCATCTTCCCTGGCAAACAACATGGTCAGAATGAAGGGTTGTTTCTGAATCAGCCTCTCTCTTTTTAATGTAGAGAAGATGGACCAAACCAGGTCTGTGTGGAGAGCTGCTCCCGGGTGCCTATGGTTGATATAGCATTCTAACTTGTGAAAGTGTCACAGGAAGTAGGGGCAGCCTCTTTCTCATGGTAGCCTTGGAAGCAACTGTTAGGACAAAGAGGTTGCCAAGGCAGTGATCTGATTCAGTTCCTGAAGGAAGTGACCTCACATCACTTCTTTGGTGATGGAACTCTCTGAACTTGGGATCCAGGAAGACAGGAACCCATAGTCAGTCCAGTCCCAGTCCCAGTGGTCTCCTTGTTTGGATTTACCAAGGACACAGACATTCATTTTTGGTACCTACTGATGTGAGGATGTCCAAAACGCAGGAAAGCTCTGAAGAGGGGTTTTTCCTGAGAAAGCAGGTAGTGGCACACTGCTAACTCCTGACAAATTCACAGAGTTGCACAAGGAAAGCAGGTCTGAGACAGGAAGGCCATTTATTTGGAACATACTATGGCCCACGAATCAGTGGAAACTCCAGATAGTCACAGACCAACTTGGGGGAAGGAGGTGTCTTTGTGGGTGTGGGTGGGGATTTGTGAATTTGTCTCATGTTCTGAGAATAGGTAGGAATGGCGGTTTGTTTGTTTTGGCGGGACCTGTTTGTAGTAAGTCGTTTGACAAGGCATGTGTTTGGATATCAGTGTATCCCACTGTGCCCCTGGTTGTAGACATTAGAAAAGAAAATGCATCAATGGATGAGTCCTGTCTAGTTGAAATCTTCTCAGCATTCATCCTGCCCGATTTATGAATGGACTGTGGCTTGTATTATAGATGGGCAACACCTACTATCTTCCTAAGTTCCTGTTTTCTTCCTGAATTGTGGGCACTCTCCAGAATAGACTGATGGTTTTGTGTCCAAAATATGTACCACCTCCAAGCTCTGTGACATGGCCATGTACTACATAGCTGAAGGGAATGGTGAGCATCTCAGAAAACTCAGATATCAGTGTGACCAGGAAAGTCTCAGTGGAGAAACCCTGCTTTGGGAATTTTGCTTACCTATTGTTCTGTTGCACTGAATGTCAGGAACATCTTTGCCTCAGGCCACCCCTTTGTAAAGCATGAAGAAAACAGTTTTCAAATGGAAATAAATGGGCATCACCTGTGGCTCTTTGCTTAATTGCTTTGGAATGGGATGTGTCTGATTCAGGCTCTTGGCCCCCTGTGAGGCTGTGGCCTAGATTCTCAGAACCTGAGGGATCTAAAGAAAGATCTCTTGTGTATCCAAAACCAAAATGGCCAAAAGAGCATTCATTGTGGATGAAGTCTCTCGAATTCTTCTAAGGATCCTGACCTCCATCAAGTGAGAATCAAGATCTTTTTGCTCAAATGAGTTTTTCAAAGCCCTGAAGAGGCTAGCCCAGAGGTGCTTGGTTTTTCTCATGACTCCATTTAACATTAAGAATCTAAACCCAAGAGTCAGTAGGCCTAAAATTGGAAAATTGAAGCAGTATTAACAGCAAGCCTTTTTGATCACTCATGGTTCACCGGAAGGGTGTCCAGGCCACCATGACTTTAGGCAAATGAGGGGCAAGGGAGCTTATTTTGGATACTGTCTTAGGCTGCGCAACTCATGAAAACCACCAGCCAGTGGTTATGATGTGTGTCTATATGGAAGAAGATGAGGGCCATGTGGGAGTGTTTTGGTTTTAATTGTGGTCATTTGTGTGGCATTTGGAAGAGATGACTGGGTCCACCTGGGATTGAACTCAGGTGTGATTTACCTTAGAGACTGAGTTCTGGAACTGACCTCAGAGAAGTATTGCCATGAATTGTGTTGGGATTTTAGCAGGCCATGCATGAGAGTCACCCTTGGAAACTGAGATCTAAGCCCAGGGTTCCTGTCCACAGAGCACTGAGAATCTCAGCAAGGATATCACATGATTTTATTTTGAAAGACTTGACAGCCATAGTTGAGAGTCAAAACACACATGGACCTCACATTGTAGACCTCAATGGGCCTGGCTTCATGTGACCTTGGGCCACTCTTTGGGAAGCCTTTCCTGTGAGAGTTCTCCAGAGCTTTCATCGAAATGAGCTTACTCAATATTTAATGGCTCCTGATTGAATTTAAACCCACAGTGCCTCCAACTTCATCCTTCAAAAATGGCTAGATAACTACCACCAAATTTTGAAATTCCCATGACCAGATGGCACTGGAGAACCTTTGGATGTCCTGTTGCTGATCATGAGTGTACCAGAAAATGCCTTCATTGACTGCGTTTCATGAAAATGGTGTAGAACAGAGATGCCAGTAAGTTGGAGCCTGCTGAGTAGTGGGCCTAGAGCAGTTGTGTGCAGGTGTGTGACAATACATCTGTGGTGGGGTCATGTGGATCTTACATTGGCTTTCAAATGGCTTGTGACTGACATGGTGCAGCTAGCAGAACTTTGTATGTAAAGGCATCATGTTACATGGAGAGTTTTCAGGGCAATATTCAGAATCAAGTTCCTATGGTAAAGGGGGCAAGCAATGGGGGATAGAAGCCTGGTTGGTGCATTCTCCTGCAGACCTTGACACACCATACGTTACAGGACTCCCTCCAGCATTGTGTCCCAGTTTAACTCCTTGTATGTCATGAACCAAATACAAAACACCCACTGCAGCAGCAAGAAACACCACGAAAAGTGGAGCATGACCAAATGATTTCAAAGTCCAGACGGGGAGACACTTATCCCCCAGTGGCCACAGTTTAGCTACAAAGAGTGAATTCAGCACTGCTGCCTCATGTTCATTGGACAATAAGAATTCATGTCCTCCAGGTCACAAAAATGCAGACCCAAGTTTGATGGTCTCACTACAAAGGAAGCTAAAGCTTCTGACAACAACATATATTTCAAGTACCCAACCTCATTGTCAGTATCTCCAGAAGTGTTTAGGCCAGCAGAGTTCCATGTTTGTGGAGTTTTACCCTGTCCCTAAGGTTTGGAAACGTCTCTTCCACCTCAAAGGTTGTGAACTACTGAGCATTTTCCATTCTATGTATGTATTCACAGATTTTCTAACTCTTCTCCTCTAATTGTTTCTTACATGGGGCGTGGTTATTTCAAGCCATTGTTCTGAATGAGAGTGGGAATTTTTTGTGTGTAGCACATATTTGCATACACATTGGATTCATTTTCCAATTTTCCATTCGAAATACTGAATCCCTGACACGAACCCATACCCTACTAGACTCTGACAACTAATTCTAATATGATGCAGAAAAGTAACACAAACAGAATTGAAATACAAGCAGTTCAGATGAGGCATGGTGTATAGTTGATCTTGCCTTTTGCATGATAAATGTTAGGTGTTATAAATCCAGTCTATTTTTAATTGAAATAGATCTCCATGTGTTTTTAAAGTTAACAAATATGTGAATTCCTGTCTCCCTTTGTCTGTAGCCTATTCAGCAATGTATTTTTATATGCACATATCAAATCCTACCTGGTGTCACACCTACATTCTTGTGAGGTGACTGACTTGGGAGATACAATTTGTGAGAAGACATCACTCCTCCTAAACGCTGTTGGAACTGAAAATTCAAATAATGGGTGAGCTTCCTAGTAGAACAACATTATACATAAATCCCTGTTAAGAAAATTGAATATTTTTGGATCTGTGATTGATGTATATTTCATGGTGAATTTCGATTTGCATATATGTTGCTACATTTTAATATCTGTGTGTGTGTGTGTGTATACACACACACACCCACACACTCTCCAGATTTTTCAAAATATGAAATATATGTATCTTATTTACACTCCCTAAATTCATTTATGTTCAAGTATGTGGATTTATAATCAACTTTTCACAAGATTTTTCGCAGAAATATTTATCCACCTGAAATACATATTTGTTTCCTAGTACTGAAAACTAACTTCAGTGAATGGTACATACAAATCCTGTTGATAGCCACAGCCAAGGTTCTCCAGTAAGGACCATATGTACTTTTGAACAACCAAAGGCAGGCATGGTCCCTAAGCCACATGCTTGTTGTTTAAACAGAGAGGGGGAGATGTTGAGAGCCACAGCCAAAGGGGCCCCAGGAAACCTCCAACTGCCAGCAAACTTCCAGCTGCCGGCTGATGATTGGCTCACAGCGGCCCCAGCAACATCTAGCTGATTGGCTCCTCTGTGGTGATGCTCATTGCAGATGCTCATTGAGCTGTTTCCCCGCCCATTCAGACTGCCAGTGGATGATTGGCTCACAGAGGCACCAGCAACATCTAGCTGATTGGCTCCTCTGTGGTGATGCTCAATGGGATGTTTCCTTGCCCTTTCAGACAACGGAGCTGCTCATTGGTGGACTTTTTTGGCTCCACCCATGTGACCCAGCCAATCGGCCTCAAAAGGAGGAGGCTTGTGGTTGAGGGAGAGGCTTGTGGGAAGACTGTGGTGGCAGTTGGGCTCTGAGGGTTTTTCCTGAGAAGCTGTTTTGTTTGGTTTGTGTGGTTCTAAAAATAAAGTTCGTTTCTTTTGACAATTGGCTCCTGAATTGTGCCCAGTCAGACTGATGATAATCATGTAAAATGTTGATTTTAAATCCACATACATGAACTTGAATGAATTTAGGGAGTGTATAATAAGACACATTTATTTCATATTTTGGAAAATCTGGAAAATCTCGTGAATATATATATATATATATATATATATATATATATATATATATATACATACATATATATACATATACACACACACAAAACAATAAAATGTAGCAATATATATGCCAATCAAAATTTATCATGAAATATATATCATCCACATATCTAAAAATATTCATTTTACTGAACATGGATTTATCTATGATGTTGTTCACTAGGAAGCTCACCCATAGGTTGAATTTTCAGTTCCATCAGTATTTAGGGGAAGTTATCTATTCTCATAATTTGTATATTCCAAAGTCAGTGAGCTCACAAGAATGTACGTGTGTTACCAGGTAGGAGTCTATATATGCATAAAAATATACATGTTCTAAAGAGGCTACAGAGAAAAGGAGACAGGAATTTACATATGTGTTAACTTTGAAAACTCATGGAGAAATATTACAATGAAAAGTTGACTAGATTCATAACACATATCCTTGATAAAGGAGAAGGAAAATCCAAGTATACACCATGCCTCCTACAAAAGGCCTGTATTTCTATTCTGTTAGGTTTCTTTTTCTCCATCATTTTAGGATAAGTAGTCAGAGTCTAGTAGGGTATGGGTTAGTGTCGGGAATTCAGTATTTCAAATGGAAAATAGGATAATGTATCCAATGTGTATGCAAATATGTGCTACACAATAATCTTCCCACTCTCACCTAGAACAATGCCTTGACATTACCTTTGCCCCAAGTGAGACACAATTAGAGGAGAAGAGTAAGAAAATCTGTGAATACATATCTGGAATGGAAAATTCTCAGGAGTTCTCAACCTGGGAGCAGGTAGAGGAGTTTCCAGAAGTAAGGAACTGGGTAAACACTCCACAACCATGGAGGTCTGCTGGAAAAAAGACTTCTGGAGAAACTGCCTCTGAGGTGTGGCACTTGAAATATATGTTGTTGTCAGTAGCTTTGTCTTCATTTGTAGTGAAACCATTAAAGCTGGGTCTGAATCTATGTGACCTGGAGAACATGGTTTCTTATTTTCCAATGAACCTGAGGCAGCAGTGCTGATTTTTCTCTTTGTAGTTGAACAGAGGCCACTGGGCCAAAGTGTCTAACTGTGTGGACGATGAAGCCATTTAGTCATCCTTCAATTTTCATAGTGTTTCTTGGTGCTGAACTGGGAGTTTGGTATTTGCTTCAAGAAATACAAGGAGTTCAACTGGGACACAGTGTTGGAGGGAGTTCTGTGACATGTGGTGGGTCAGAGTCTCCAGGAGAACGCACCAATCCGGCTTCTATCCCACATAGCTTGCCCCCTTGACCATAGCAACCTGATTCTGAACATTGCCCTGAAACCTCTCCATATAACAAGATGCCTTTGCATATAAGGGTCTGCTGGGTGCACCATGTTAGCTAAAAGCCATTTGGAAGTCAATGGCAGATCCACATGGCACCACCATAAATATTTTATCACACACCTGCACACCACAACTCTGGGCCAACTACTCCGCAGTCTCCATCTAACCGGCATCTCTGTTCTACACCACTTTCATTATACCCAATCAATCAAGGCACTGTCTGGTACACTAATGATCAGCAACAGGACATCAAAGGTTCTCCAGTGCCACCTCATCATGCGAATTTCAAAAATTTCATGGTATTTATCTAGCCATTTTACAAGGATGAAGTTGGAGGCATTATTTGTTTCAATTCTTTCAGGAATTATTCAATGTTGAGGAAGCTCATTTCAAGGAAAGTTCTGGAGAACTCTCACAGGCAAGGCTTTCCAAAGAGTGGCCAAATAGTCACATGAAGCCAGGCCAATTGAGGTCTACAATGTGAGGTCCATGTGTGATTTGACTCTCAACTATGTCTGGCAAGTATTTCAAAATAATATCATATGATATTCTGTCTGAGATTCCCAGTGCTCTGTGGAAAGCCACCCCGGGCCTAGATCTCAGTTTCAACAGGCGACTCTCATGGGTGGCCGCCTAAAATCCCAACACAAATCATGGCAATACTTCTCTGAGGTTCCAGAACTCAGTCTCTAAGGGGAATCACACCAGAGTTCAAGCCCTGGTGGACCCAGTCATCTCTTCCGACTGCCACATAAATGACCACAAGGAAAACCAAAAAACTCCCAAATGGCCCTCATCTTCTTCCATATAGACGCTCATCATAACCTCTGGCTTGACGTTTCCTTGAGGGGCACAGCCCAAGACAGTGTCCAAAATAATCTCCCTTTCCTCTCATTTGCCTAAAGTCAAGGTGGCCTGGAGACCCATTCTGTGAACCAGGAGTGATCAAATAACCCTGACTTTAGTACTGCTCTGCTTCTCTAATTTGAGGCCTACTGTCTGTGGAGTATAGATTCTTGATGTGAATTGGAGTAATGAAAAAACCCAATAACCCATTGGCTACCCTCTGCAGGGTTTTGAAGAACTCATTTGACCCAATAAATCCCTATTCTCATTTTATGGAGGTCAGGAACCTTACAGAGGAAGGTGAGAGACTTCATCCTCAATGAATGCTTTTTGGGCCATTTTGGTTTTTGATGTGCCTTCTGGAATGTTACATATGTTTTTTTTTTTTTTTTTGGTTTTAGTGCCTTCTGGAATGTTACATAATTTTTTTCTTTAGACATTATTGCCAGAGTTCCTATCTTCATCCCAGTGCAGGTGAAATCAAAGATAATTCCAGTCTACAGCTTCTGCAATAGCCATCCCTGTACTGCTTGCAGAACTTGCCTGAACACATGTGAACTCACCTAAATGCATTTTGAACTATCTGTTGGTGCAGCGACTTGTCGTAGTGTTGGGGTATATTTGCTGATGATGTCATCGGTGGTACAATTTTTCCAAAAGGAGCCGTCAATTGGCTTGGTGTATCTTCCTCCCTTCTGCGTGTCATGATCGTCCAGCTAAAATTTGGGGGGGCCAACAGAAGTGAGGCAAAGAACCTCACCCACCCCCGCTGGTACAAAGACCTCTCCACAGGTGTGGCTCTATACTGGACGGGTAGTCAGTGACGGGTAAGATCCAATTGCAATGGTACCAACTTAACGGGTAAAGACCATATGTACTATTGGACAACCTAAGGCAGGCACGGTCCCTAAGCCACATGCGTGTTGTTTAAACAGAGAGGGGAAGATGTTGAGAGCCACAGCCGAAGGGGCCCCAGCAAAATTCCTGCTGCCAGCAAACTTCCAGCTGCCGGCTGATGATTGGCTCACAGTGGCCCCAGCAACAACTAGCTGATTGGCTCCTCTGCGGTGATGCTCAATGGGCTGTTTCCCTGCCCTTTCAGACCACAAAACTGCTCATTGGGGGACTTTTTTTGACTTTGCACACATGACCCAGCCAATCGGCCTCAAGAGCAGGAGGATTGTGGGAGGCGGAGAGAGGCTCATGTGGGAGGGAGAGGTTTTGGGAAGCCAGTGGTGGCAGTTGGGGCTCTGAAGGTTTTTCCTGAGAGGCTGTTTTGTTTGGCGTGTGTGGTTCTAAAAATAAAGTTCGTTTCTTTTGGCAAGTGGCTCCTGATTGTGCCCAGCAAGACTGCGGCATTATCCTAATATTTCTACAATAACTGACCCAGTTTAACATCAATGCAAGTAGATTCCTGTGGGAGAGGACATGATGTGTATTTTGACGTTCATTTTTATGTAACAGTGGTACATTACTATTTCTTCAGTTTATGCACATCATAGGATATATATTTGATCCACAAGTTCACAAATATATAGGCATTTGTTTCACTTTCAATCACTTTCTGCTTCAAAACACATGTATTCCTTCAGGTTTCTTGACTGGTCTTTTCATGAGACTTCTTTCCAAACACATTATTTCCGATTTCCATAATCACTTTTGAAGCAAAACTCACACATTCTTCATGAAAAACCATAATGCTGATATAACCATTAGATATATTACTGGTTGGAATGAAGGATTGTATATCAATGTAAGATTTTCTGTATATTTTCAGATATCAATTCAATCCATTATTTAAAGTTAGAACCAGTTATAATATTTATTTACAGTATGGTCTATTCATGCATTATTTCTATAATTATAGACACAGTGTACACCATTTTTACCTCCAAAAATAATTTATACGTCTTCAAAAAATTGCTCCCAGAAATGGTGGAAGAAATACTCATGTCACCTGATCTACATATACATTTTACCACAGTAGTATTCTGCACACAGAAAGAAGAGGTCAAACTTATGTTTGTACCAAAGCCTAAATGAAAAGTGAGCATGGATTACGGAAAACATCCATGTCCATGTTGCCTAATGCTCTCAAAAGTTCATCCTATTGGTGACTACATGTTTGTTTCTTCCTAAGATTATATATTCAAACTCAAGCCTGTTGAAAATGTATAATTCTATCACTCACTTTATACTTTGCCTGATATCCTAATGTCAATTGATATCTGCATTCCTACTTTTTTCCCCAGTTCATCCTTTTGACAGACTCTCCACATGTGCTGACAATTACATTCACTCTATCCGAAACCCTACAGCTAAAGATCTTTTTATCCAAATCCTATACTCACTCTTCTTTCAAAACCTACCAACTATCTTACTAATCCTACAAATTATCCCTTTTTGACTGGATGTTCTCTTCAACATTCAATAAACCAAGGTACAAGTAATTATGCCATTGTATATCGATTTATCTGAGACATCTGTGCAGAATATAATTCAAAGCTAAGAATCCCAGCTAAGGGTCCAATGCAATTCTGGGCTTCAAATATTACCTAGATGTCTGTTTTCATACTTATAATTCACTTATATTCTTATAAATATCGCACGTTCCCAATACCATAATTCATCCCGCAGAATGATTCCTAACCCAAATGGAACATGTTATTAACCCTGACCATACACTGTTCTCTCAATCTAACTTTACTGAAGAGCAGGTACAGAGTTGGTCTTTCAATACAGAAATTAGGGGATCTTCCACTTGCTGAGAACCTCCAAGGTCATTAAAGAAATGATCCCAGAATTAAATGTAGGCAGCTATGAATGACGTCAGAGAGCAAAAGTCATCTTCCATGACAAACAACCTGGTTAGCATGAAGGGATGTGTCTGAATCAACATTTCTTTTCTTAATGTATAGAAGATGGACCAAACCAGGCTTATCTGGAGAGCTTTTTTTGGGTGCCTATGGTTGATATACCATGCAAAATTGTGAAAGTTTCACTGGAAGTAGGGGCAGCCTCCAACTCATTGGACTCTTGGAAGCAACTGTTAGGACAAATTGGTTGCCAAGGCAGTAACCTGATTCAGTTCCTGAAGGAAGTGACCTACGTCACTTCCTTGGTGAAGGAATTCTCTGAACTTGGGATCCATGAAGACAGGCACCCAGAGCCAGTCCCAGTCCCAGTCCCAGTGGGCTCACTTGTTCGGTTTTACCAAGGACAGGGTCAGTCTTTCTTGGTACCTACCTATGTGAGGATGGCCAAAGGCCAGGAGAGCTCTGAAGAGGGACCTTTTCTGAGAAAGCAGGTAGTGGCTCACCGCTGGCTCCTGACAACTTCACAGAGTTGGCCAAGGAGACCAGATCTGAGTCAGGACAGGACATTTCGGGAGAACATTGTATGGCCCACCAGTCAGAGGACACTCTGGATAGTCACAGACCTACTTGGGGGAAGGAGGTGCCTTTGTGGGAGTGGTTGTGGTTTTGTGGTTTTGTCACATGTTCTGAGAATAGGTAGAAAATGCGGTTTGTTTGGTTTGGATTGCACTGTTTCTAGTAAGTCGTTTGACATGTGAGTGTTTCTATGTCTGTGTATCCCACTGTGTCTGTGGTTGTAGACATTAGAAAAGAGAATGAATTAATGGATGTGTCCTGTCTAGTAGAAAGCTTCCTGGCATTCATCCTGCCCAATTGATGAATGGACCGCGGCTTGCCTTCTGGATGGGCAAAACCTACTATCTTCCTAAGATCCTGTTTTCTTCCTGAATTCTGGCCACTCTCCAGAATAGGCTCATGGTTTTGTGTCCAAGATATATACAACCTCCAAGCTCTGTGACATGACCATGTACTTGATAGCTGAAGTGAATGGGGAGCATCTCAGAAAACTCAGATATCAGTGTGACCAGGAAAGTCTCAGTGGTGAAACCCTGCTTTGGGTCTTTTGCTTACCTGTTTTTCTGTTGCCCTAAATGTCAGGAAGGTCTTTGCCTCTGGCCACCCCTTTGTGAAGCCTGAAGAAAACAGTTTTCAAATGAAAATGAATGGGCATCACCTGTTGCTATTTGCTTAATTGCTTTGTAAAAGGATGTGTCTGAATCAGCCTCTTGGTTCTGTGTGAGGTTGTGGCTTAGATTCTCAGCACCTGATGCATCTAAAGATAGATTCCATGTGTGCATTCAAAACAGAAATGGCAAATGAGTCTCTTGCCTTCCTCTATTAGATTCCTGACCTTCATCAAGTAAGAATCAGGATCCTTTAGTTCAAATGAGTTCTTTGAACCCCTGCAGAAGTGCTTGGGTTTTCTGATGACTCCAAATCACATAAAGAATCTATACCTGACAGTCAGTAGGCCTCAAATTGGAAAAGCAGAACAGTATTAACTACATCCCTATTTGATCAGTTCTAGTTCACAGTAAGGGTGTGTAGGCCACCCTGACTTTCGGCAAATTAGGGGCAAGGGAGCTTATTTTGGACAGTGTCTTGGTCTGCGCCCCTCATGGAAACCTCCAGCGAGAGGTTATGATGAGTGTCTATATGGAAAAACATGAGGGCCATGTGGGAGTGTTTTGGTTTCAATTGTGGTCATTTGTGTGGCAGTTGGAAAAGATGACTGTGTCCACCTGGGTTTCAACTCTTGTGGGATTCCCCTTGGAGATTGAGTTCTGGAACTGACCTTAGAGAAGTATTGCCATGAATTGTGTTGGGATTTTCGGAGGCCACACATGAGAGTCACCCTTGGAAACTGAGATCTAGGCCCAGGGTGGCTTTCCACAGAGCACTGGGAATCTCAGCGAGGATATCACTTGATTATATTCTGAAAGACTTGGAAGCAATAGTTGAGAGTCAAAACACACATGGACCTCACATTGTAGACCTCAATGTGGCTGGCTTTATGTGACATTGGGCCACTCTTTCGGAAGACTTGCCTGTGAGAGTTCTCTAGAGCTTCCATTGAAATGAGCTTCCTCAACATTTAATGGTTCCTGAATTAATTGAAACCCACAGTACCTCCAACTTCATCCTTGAAAAATGGCTAGAAAATACCATGAAATTTTTGAAATTTCCATGACCAGCTGGCACTGGAAAACCATTTGATGTCCTGGTGCTTATCATGAGTATACAAGACAGTGTCTGGTTTGACTGAGTTTCATGATAATGGTGTAGAAAAGAGATGCCAGTAGTTGGAGCCTGCTGAGTAGTGGGCCAAGAGCAGTAGAGTGTAGGTGTGTGAAAAAACATCTGTGGTGCGGCCACGTGGATCTGCGATTGGCTTAGAAATTGTTTGTGACTGACATGTGCAGCTAGAAGACCTTTGGATGTAAAGGCATCTTGTTGAATGGGAGGTTTCAGGGCAATGTTCAGAATCATATTGCTATGGTCAAGGGGGCAACTATGTGTGATAGAAGCCTGCTTGGTACATTCTCCTGCCGATCCTGACCACAACACGTGACAGAACTCCCTGCAGCACTGTATCGCAGTTAAACTCCTTTATTTCGTAAAGTAAATACCAAACTTTCAGTGCAGCATCAAATAACATGACGAAATGTGAAGGATGATCAAATGGCTTCACAGTCCACACGGGGAGACACTTAGCCCCCAGTAGCCCCAGTTTGCCTACAAAGAGAGAATTCAGCACTGCTGCCTCGTGTTTATAGGAAAATAAAAAACCATGTTCTTCAGGTCACATAGATGCAGACTCAGCTTTGATGGTCTCACTACAAAGGAAGCTAAAGCTCCTGACAACAACATATATTTCAAGTGCCCAACCTCAGAGGCATTTTCTCAAGAAGTCTTAAGGCCGACACAGCTCCATGTTTGTGGTATTTACCCTGTCCCTTACTTTTGGAAACTCCTCTACCACCTTCAAGGTTGTGAACTCCTGAGCATTTTCCATTCCAGATATTTATTATGAACTCAAACAACAACAAGTGCTGGTGAGGATGTGGAGAAAAGGGTAAACTTGTACATTGCTGGTGGGACTGCAAATTGGTGCAGCCAAATTGGAAAGCAGTATGGAGATTTCTTGTAGAACTGGGAATGGAACCACCATTTGACCCAGGTATTCCCCTTCTCAGTCTATTCCCTAAAGACCTAAAAAAAATGCTACAGGGACACTGCTACATTGATGTTCATAGCAGCACAATTTACAATATCAAGACTGTGGAACCAACCTAGATGCACTTCCATAGATGAATGGATAAAAAATGTGGCATTTATACACAATGGAATATTACTCTGCATTAAAAAATGACAAAATGATATAATTTGCAGAGAAATGGATGGCATTAGAGCAGATTATGCTAAGTGAAGCTAGCCAATCCGTAAAACCAAATGCCAAATGTCTTTATTGATATAAAGAGAGTAACTAAGAACAGAGTAGGGACGAATAGAATGAGAAGAAAATTAACATTAAACAGGGATGAGAGGAGGAAGGGAAAGGGAGAGAGAAGGGAAATTGCATGGAAATAAAAGGAGACCCTCAGGGTTATATAAATTACATACAAGAGGAGGTGAGGGAAAGGAAAAAATTATACAAGGGGGAGAAATGAATTACAATAAAGGGGTAGAGAGAGAAGAGGGGAGGGGAGGTAAGGGGAGGGGGATAGTAGAGGTTAGGAAAGGCATCAGAATACGACAGACACTAGTATGGCAATATGTAAATCAATGGATGTGTAACTGATGTGATTCTGCAATCTGTTTACGGGGTAAAAATGGGAGTTCATTACCTTCTTAAATCACAGTGTGGAATATGATATATCAAGAACTATGTAATGTTTTGTAAAAGCATAAATAAAAATTAAAAAAAAAGAAAACTAACTTTGGTGAATGGTGCAAAGAAATCCTAATATTTCTACAGTAACTGACACAGTTTAACATCAATGCGAGTAGATTCCTGTGGGACATGATGTGTATTTTGATGTTCATTTTTATTCAACACTGGTACATTACTATTTCTTCAGTTTATTCACATCATATTATAATATTTCATCCACAAGTAAGCAAATTTATCGTCATTTTTTTCAATTTCAATCACTTCCTTCTTCAGAACTCATGAATTCCTCGGTGTTCCTTGACTGGCCTTTTCATGAGACTTCTTTCCAAACACATTATTTTCGATTTCCATAATCACTTTTGAAGCAAAACTCACACAAACTTCATGATAAACCGTAACCTAATATTAACATTAGGTGTATAACTGGTTGTCATGAATGATTGCATATCAATATAAGATTTCTTATATATTTTCAGATATCAATTCAATCCATTACTTAAAGTGGAACAAGTTATATTATTTATTGAAATTAAGGTCTATTCATGCATTATCTGTATATTCATAGAAACAGGGTACACCTCTTTTTACCCCCAATGCTAATTTATACGTCTTCAAAATACTGCTTCTAGAAATGGTGGAAGAAATAATCATGTCATCTGATCTACATACACATTTTATCACAGTAATATACTGGATACAAAATGCAAAGGTCCCACTTAGGATTGTACCAAAGTCTAAATGGAAAGTGAACATGGATTACTAACAACATCCATGTCCATGTTGCCTAATGCTCTCAAATGTCAATCCTATTGGTGACCTACATATTTGTTTCTTCCTAAGATTAGATATTCAATCTCAACCCTGTTGAAAATGTCTTATCCTATCACTCACTTTATACTTTGCCTGATTTCCTAATGTCTCTATTGATATCTGCTTTTCTACAAATTTTCCCCATTTCATCATTGTGTCTGATTTCTTCATATGTGCTGACATTTATATTCACTCACTGCCCGAAAAAAAAATGCTAAAGAACTTTTGTTACATATCCTATACTAACTCTACTTGCTAAACATAACGACTATCTTCTTAATCCTACCGACAATCCCTTTTGACTGGATGTTCTCTTCAGCATTCAATCATCCAAGGTTCAAGTTCCTCTGCCATTGTATATCGATTTATTTGAGACATATGTGCACAATTCAAAGCTAAATATCCCAATCAACTGCCCAAAGCCCTTCTGGGATTCAAATCTTACTTTAATTTCTGTTTTCATACATATATTTAACCTCGATATTCTTATAAATATCACAGGTTCCCAATACCATTATTCATCCAGCAGAATGATTCCTAACCCAAATCGAACATGAAATTAACCCTAACCATACACTGTTCACTCAATCTAACTTTACAGAAGAGCAGAGACAGATTGTTCTTACAATACAGGAATGTAGGGGATGCTCCACCTGTTAAGAACCTCAAAGGTCCATGCAGAAATGATCCCTGGAGAAGATGTAGGGAGCAATGAAGGACCTGAGAGACAAAAAGTCATTTTCCATGGCAAACAACCTGGTCAGGATGAAGGGTTGTGTCTGAATCAGCCTCTCTCTTCTTAATGTAGAGAAGATGGACCAAACCAGGCTTGTGTGGAGAGCTGTTCCCAGGTGCCTAAGGTTGATATACCATTCTAAGTTGTGAAAGTGTCAAAGGAAGTAGGGGCAGCCTCCATCTCATGGGACCCTTGGAAGCAACTGTTAGGACAAAGTGGTTTCCAAGGCAGTGACCTCATTCAGTTCTTGAAGGAAGTGACCTACCTCACTTCCTTGTTGATGGAACTTTCTGAACTTGGGACCGAGGAAACCAAGCACCAGAGCCAGTCCCAGTCCCAGTTCAAGTGGTCTCATTTGTTTGGAATCACCAAGGACAGAGTCAGTCTTCTTGGTACTGACTGATGTGAGGATGGCCAAATGCCAGGAAAGATCTGAACACGGGCCTTTCCTGACTAAGTATGTAGTGGCTCACCCCTGGCTCCTGACCGCTTCACAGAGTTGGACAAGGAGACCAGATCTGAGACAGGACAGACCATTAACGGGGAACATAGTATGGCAAACCTGTCAGAGGACACTCCGGATAATCACAGCCCTACTTTGGGGAAGGAGGTGTCTTTTTGAGTGTGGGTGTGTGGTTTTGTCTCTGTTCTGAGAATAGGTAGAAAAGGAGGTTTCTTTGGTTTGGAGTGAACTGTTTCTAATAAATCGTTTTACATGGTGAGTGTTTCTATTTCTGTGTATCCCACTGTGTCCGTGGTTGTAGACATTATAAAAGAGAATGCATCAATGCATGTGTCCTCTTTAGTAGAAAGCTTCCCAGTATTCATCCTGCCCATTTAATGAATGGAGCGTGGTTTCCATATCGATAGGCAACACCTACTACCTTTTTAAGTCCCTGTTTTCTTTCTGAATTCTGACAACTCTTCAGAATAGGCTCTTGGGTTTGTGTCCAAGATATGTACCACCTCCAATCTCTGTCACATGGCCATGTACTGGATATCTGAAGGGAATGGCCAACATCTCAGAAAACTCAGATATCAGTGTGACCAGAAAAGTCTCAGTGGAGAAACCCTGCTTTGGCTCTTTTGCTAACCTATTGTTCTGTTGCCCTGAATCTCAGGATGTCTTTGCCTCTGGCCACCCCTTTGGGAAGCCTGAGGAAAACATTTTTTCAAAAGGAAATGAAGGGCGTCACCTGTGGCTCTTTGCTTAATTGCTTTGAAAAAAGATGTGTCTGAATCAGCCTCTTGGCCCTGTGTGAGGCTGTGGCTTAGATTCTCAGCACCTGATGGATCAAAAGAAAGGTCCCATGTGTGCATCCAAAACCAAAATGGCAAATATTCACTCATTGTGAATGAATTCTTTTACCTACTTATGTTAGGATCCTGAATTCCATCAAGGGAGAATAGGAATCCTTTGGGCCAAATGAGTTCTTCAAATCTCTGCAGAGGGGCTTGGTATTTCTCATGACTCAAATTCACATAAAGAATCTAAACCACAGAGTCAGAAGGCCTCAAATTGAAAAAGCTGAGCAGTATTAATGGCAGGCCTATTTGATCACTCCTGGTTTACAGGAAGTGTGTCCAGGCCACCTTGATGTTAGACAAATGAGGGGAACAGGACCTTAATTTGGACACTGACTTGGGCTGTGGACCTCATTGAAAACTCCAGCCAGACGTTATAAGGAGTGTCTATATGGAAGAAGATGAGGACCATGTGGGAGTGTTTTGGTTTCAATTGTGGTCATTTGTGTGGCGGTTGGAAGAGATGACTGTTCCACTGGGCTTGAACTCTGGTGTGATTCCCCTTAGAGACTGAGTTCTTTAACTGACCTCAGAGAAGTATTGCCATGAATTGTGTTGGGATTTTAGGAGGCCACACATGAGAGTCGCCCTTGGAACCTGAGATCTAGGCCCAGGTTGGATTTCCACAGAACACTGGGAATTTCAGCCCGGATACTACATACAATTTTTCTTAAAGACTTGGCAGCCATATTTGAGTTTAAAACACACATGGACCTCACATTGTAGATCTCAATGGGCCTGGCTTCATGTGACATTTTGGCCACCCTTAGGGAAACCATGCCTGTGAGAGTGCTCCAGTGCTTTCATTGAAATTAGCTTCTTCACCATTTAATGGTTCCTGAATTAATTGAAGCCCTCAGAGCCGCAAACTTCATCCGTGAAAAATGGCTAGAAAATTACCATGAAATTTTTGATATTTTCATGTTCAGCTGGCACTGAAAAAACTTTGGATGTCCTGTTTCTGATCCTGAGTATACCAGACACTGCCTTGATTGACTTTGTTTCATGAAAATGGTGTAGAACAGATATGCCAGTAAGTTGGAGCCTGGTGAGTAGTTGGCCTAGAGCAGTGGTATGCAATTGTCTGATAAAACATCTGTGTTGCGTCCATGTGGATCAGCCATTGGCTTCCAAATGGCTTGTGACTGACATGGTGCAGCCAGCAGACCCATATATGTAAAGGCATCTTGTTATATGGAGAGGATTCACTGCAATGTTCAGAATCATATTGCTATTCTCAAGGGGGCAATCTACGTGGGATAGAACCTTGGTTGGTGCATTCTCCTGAAGACCCTGACTCACCACACCTTAAAGAACTCCCTCCACCACTCTGTCCCATTTTAACTCCTTGTATTTCTTGAAGTAAATACCAAACTCCCAGCGGAGCAGCGAGAAACACCACGAAAATTGGAGGATGACCAATTGGCTTCACAGTCCACACTGAAAGACACTTAGACAACAGTGTCCATAGTTTACCTACAAAGAGAGAATTCAGCACCGCTGCCTCATGTTCATTGGATAATAAGAAACCATGTCCTCCAAGTAACATAGATGCAGACCCAGCTTTGATGGTCTCTCTACAAAGGAACTAAATCTCCTCAGAACATCAAATATTTCAAGTGCCCACCCTTAGAGGCAGTTTCTCAAAAAGCATTTAGGCCAGCAGAGCTGCATGTTTGTGGAATGTTTACCCTGTCCCTTACTTTTAGAATCTTCTCTACCACCTCCAAAGATGTAAACTCCTGAGTATTCTCCATTCCAGATATATTCACAGATTTTCTAGCTCTTATCCTCTAATTGTGTCTTACTTGAGAAGAATGTAATGTCAAGGCATTGTTCTGGATGAAAGTGGGAAGATTTTTGCGTAGCACATATTTGCATACATATTGGATTCAATTTCCTATTTTCCATTAGAAATGCTGAATCCCTGAAACTAACATATACCCTATTAGACTCTGACTACTAATCCTAATATGATGGAGAAAAATAACACAAACAGAATAGAAATACAAGCAGTTTAGAGGAGGTATGTTTTATAGTTGGAGTTGCCTTTTGCATGGTATAGTGTATCAGTTATAAATCTAGTCAATTATTTGTTGAAATAGTTCTCCATGCGTTTTTAAAGTTAACAAATAAGTGAATTCCTTTCCCCCTTTCTCTGTAGCCTATTCAGCACACGTATTTTTATATGCACATATAGAATCCTACCTGGTACCACACGTACATTCTTGTGAGGTGGCTGACGTGGCAGATACAAATTGGAAAAGAGATCACTCCTCCTAAACGCTGCTTGAACTGATAATTCAAATGTGAGTGAGTTTCCTAGTTGAACAACATTATACATAAATCCATGTTCAGTAAAATGAATATATTTGGATCTGTGAATGATATACATTTCATGGTGAATTTCGTTTGGCATATATATTGCAATTTTTAATGTCTCTCTCTTTGTGTGTATATAAATATATATATATATATATATATATATATATATATATATATATATATATACTCTCAAGATTTTTCAAAACATGAAATATGTGTCTTATTACACACTTCCTAAATTCATTCATATTTATGTTGTGGATTTATAATCAACTTTTCACAAGATTATTCTCAGAAATATTCATCCACCTGAAATACGTATTTGTTTCTTTGTACTGTTTCCACCCCAGATATGCATTCACGGATTTTCAAACTCTTCTACTCTAATTGTGTCTTACTTGGGGTGAAGGTAATGTAAAGGCATTGTTCTGGATGAGAGTGGGAAGATAATTGTGTAGCATATATTTTATACATGTTGGATTCATTTTCCTATATTCCATTGAAAATACTGCATGCCTGACAATAACCCATACCCTACTATACTTTGTCTACTAATCCAAATATGATGGAGAAAAACAACCCAAACAGAATAGAAATACAAGCAGTTCAGAGGAGGCATGGGGTATAGTTGGACTTGCCATTTGCATGATAAATGGTAGGTGTTATAAATCTAGTCAATTTTTAATTGAAATAGTTCTCCATGTGTTGTTAAAGTTAACAAATATGTAAATTCCTCTCTGCCTTTCTCTGTAGCCTATTCAGCACATTTATTTTTATATGCTTATATAGAATACCTGGTATCACACGTTCATTTTGTGAGGTGACTGACTTGGCAGATACAACTTGTGAGAAGAGAGCACTCCTCTAAACGCTGTTGGAACTGAAAATTCAAACTATGGGTGAGCTTTCTAGTAGAACAACATTATACATAAATCCTTGTTCAGTAAAATAAATATTTTTGCATCTGTGGATGCTCTATATTTTATGATGAACTTTGATTGGCATATATATTCCTACATTTTAATGTCTGTGTGTGTGTTTTGTGTGTGTGTGTATATACATATATATAATTATATGTGTATATATATACACATATATATAATTATGAATATATATATATATATATATATATATATATACACTGTCCTGATTTTTAAAATATGAAATATATGTATCTTAAATACACTCCCTAAGTTCATTCATGTTCAAAAATGTGGATTTATAATAAACTTTACACAAAATTGTTCTCAGAAATATTCATCCACCTGAAATACACATTTGTTTCACAGTTCTGAAAACTAACTTCAGTAAATGGTGCTTAAAATCCTAATATTTGTACAGTAACTGACCCAGATTAACATCAATCAAGTAGATTCTTATGGGACATGATGTGTATTCTGACGTTTATTTTCATTCAACACTGGTACATTACTATTGCTTCAGTTTTTACAAATCATAGGAAATATATATTTCATCCACAAGTTCACAAATTTATACGCATTTGTTTCACAATCACTTCCTGCTTCATAAAACATGTATTCCTCGAGGTTTTTTGACTGGTCTTTTCATGAGACTTCTTTCCAAACACATTATTTTTGATTTCCATAATCACTTTTGAAGCAAAACTCACACACCCTTCACGTTAAACCATAAACTTAATGTGGCCATTAGATATTTCACTGGTTGGAATGAATGTTTGTATGTAAATATAAGATTTCCTGTATTTTTTCAGATATAATTTCAATCCATTATTTAAAGTCAGAACCAGATATATTATTTATTCACAGTATGGTCTATTCATGCATTATCTCTATATGCACAGACAAAGGGTACACCTCTTTTTACCCCCATTACTAATTTATACGTCTTGAATATGTTGCTGCCAGAAATGGTGGAAGAAATAGTCATGTCACCTGATCTAAATGTATGTTTTATCACAGTAATATTCTGAACAAAAAAAGCAAAGGTCACACTTAAGATTGTAGTAAAGACTAAATGAAAAGTGAGCATGGATTACTAAACATCCATGTCCAGGTTGCCTAATGCTGTCAAATGTGAATCCTATTGGTCACTACATATTTGTTTCTTTCTTAGATTATATATTCAAACTCAACCCTGTTGAAAATATCTAATCCTATCACTCACTTTATACTTTGCCTGATTTCGTAATGTCTCTATTGATATCAGCTTTCCTAACTATTTTCCCCAGTTCATCATTGTGACAGTCTCTTCACTTGTGCTGACATTAACATTCACTGTCTACCGGAAACCCTATTGCTAAACAACATTTGGTCCAAATCCTATACTCACTCTTCTTTCTAAACCTACTGAGAATCTTCCGAATCCTACCGACTATCCCTTTTGACTGGAAGTTCTCTTCTACATTTAATCATCCATGGTACAAGGACCTAAGCCATTGTATATCGATTTACCTGACACATCAGTGCAGAACATAATTCAAAGCTATGTATCCCAATCAAGGGCCCAATGCCCTTTTGGGCTTCATATCTTAGCTAGATTTCTGTTTTCATACTTATATTTCACCTATATATTCTTGTAAATATCGCAGTTTCCCAATACCATTATTCATCGCGCAGAAAGATTCCTAATCCAAATCGAACCTGTTAGTTAACCTAACCATACACTGTTCAGTCAATTTAACTTTACAGAAGAGCAGGGATAGAGTTGGTCTTACAATACAGGAATATAGGGGATCTTCCACATGCTGAGAAACTCAAAGGTCCATGCAGAAATGATTCCTGGAGAAGTTGTAAGCAGCTATGGAGGACCTAAGAGACCAAAAATCATCCTCCATGGCAAACAACCTGGTCAGGATGAAGGGTTGTGTCTGAATCAGCTTCTCTCTCCTTAATGTAGAGAAGATGGACCAAACCAGGCCTGTGTGGAGAGCTGTTCCCAGGTGCCAATGGTTGATATACCAATCTAACTTGTGAAAGTGTCACAGGAAGTAGGGGCAGCCTCAATCTCATGGGACCCTTGAAAGCAATTGTTAGGACAAAGTGGTTGCCACGGAAGTAACCTCATTCAGTTCCTGAATGAAGTGACCTACCTCTCTTCCTTGATGACGGATTTCTCTGAACTTGGGATCCAGGAAGCCAGGCACCCAGAGTCAGTCCCAGTTTCTTTCCCAGTGGGCTCAGTTGTTTGGAATAACCAAGGACAGAGTAAGTCTTCCTTGGTACCTACTGATGTGAGGATTGCCAAATGCCAGGAGAGCTCTGAAAAGGGGAATTTCCTGAGAAAGCAGGTAGTGGCTCACCACTGGCTCCTGAAAACTTCACAGTGTTGGCCAAGGATACCAGATCTGAGAAGGACAGGCCATTTCAAGGAAACATAGTATGGCCCATCAGTCAGAGTACATTCCAATTAGTCACAGACCTACTTGAATAAAGGAGGTGTCATTGTGGGTGTGGTTGTGATTTTGTGGTTTAGTCTCATGTTCTGAGAATAGGTAAGAAAGGCGGTTTGTTTGTTTTGGAGTGGACTGTTTATAGTAAGTCATTTGACAAGGCGATTGTTTGTATGCCTGTGTATCCCACTGTGTCCGTGGTTGTAGACATTATAAAAGATAATGCATCAATGGATGTGTCCTGTCTAGTAGAAAGCTTGCCAACATTCATCCTGCCCAATTTATGAGTGGACTGCAGGTTGCTTTAGGGACGGGCAACACCTACTATCTTCCGGAGTTCCTGTTTTCTTCCTGAATTCTGGCCACTCTTCAGAGTAGGCTCATGGTTTTCTGTCCAAGATATGTACCACCTCCAAGCTCTGTGACATTGCCATATAATGGATAGCTGAAGGGAATAGCAAGCATCTCAGAAAACTCAGATATCAGTGTGACAAAGAAAGTCTCAGTAGAGAAACCCTGCTTTGGGCCTTTTGCTTACCTATTTTTCTGTTGCTCTGAGTGTCAGGAAGGTCTTTGCCTCAGGCCACACCTTTGTGAACCCTGAAGAAAACAGTTTTCAAATGGAAATGAATGGGCATCACCTGTGGCTCTTTGCTTAATTGCTTTGGAAAAGGATGTGTCTGAATCAGCCTCTTGGCCCTGTGTGAGGCAGTGGCTTAGATTCTTAGCACCTGATGGATCAAAAGAAAGATCCCATGTGTGCATCCAAAACCAAAATGGCAAATATTCACTCATTGTGAATGAATTATTTTACCTTCCTCTGTTAGGATCCTGAATTCCATCAAGGGAGAATAGGAATCCTTTGGGCCAAATGAGTTCTTCAAATCTCTGCACAGGGGCTTGGTATTTCTCATGACTCAAATTCACATAAAGAATCTAAACCACAGAGTCAGAAGGCCTCAAATTGAAAAAGCCGAGCAGTATTAATGGCAGGCCTATTTGATCACTCCTGGTTTACAGGAAGTGTGTCCAGGCCACCTTGATGTTAGACAAATGAGGGGAACAGGACCTTAATTTGGACACTGACTTGGGCTATGGACCTCATTGAAAATCCAGCCAGACGTTATAAGGAGTGTCTATATGGAAGAAGATGAGGACCATGTGGGAGTGTTTCGGTTTTAATTGTGGTCATTTGTGTGGCGGTTGGAAGAGATGACTGTTCCAGTGGGCTTGAACTCTGGTGTGATTCCCCTTAGAGACTGAGTTCTTTAACTGACCTCAGAGAAGTATTGCCATGAATTGTGTTGGGATTTTAGGAGGCCACACATGAGAGTCGCCCTTGGAACCTGAGATCTAGTCCCAGGTTGGATTTCCACAGAACATTGGGAATTTCAGCCCGGATACTACATACAATTTTTCTTAAAGACTTGGCAGCCATATTTGAGTTAAAAACACACATGGACCTCACATTGTAGATCTCAATGGGCCTGGCTTCATGTGACATTTTGGCCACCCTTAGGGAAACCATGCCTGTGAGAGTGCTCCAGTGCTTTCATTGAAATTAGCTTCTTCACCATTTAATGGTTCCTGAATTAATTGAAGCCCTCAGAGCCGCAAACTTCATCCGTGAAAAATGGCTAGAAAATTACCATGAAATTTTTGATATTTTCATGTTCAGCTGGCACTGAAAAAACTTTGGATGTCCTGTTTCTGATTCTGAGTATACCAGACACTGCCTTGATTGACTTTGTTTCATGAAAATGGTGTAGAACAGATATGCCAGTAAGTTGGAGCCTGGTGAGTAGTTGGCCTAGAGCAGTGGTATGCAATTGTGTGATAAAACATCTGTGTTGTGGCCATGTGGATCAGCCATTGGCTTCCAAATGGCTTGTGACTGACATGGTGCACCCAGCAGACCCATATATGTAAAGGCATCTTGTTATATGGAGAGGATTCACTGCAATGTTCAGAATCATATTGCTATTCTCAAGGGGCCAATCTACGTGGGATAGAACCTTGGTTGGTGCATTCTCCTGAATACCCTGACTCACCTCACCTTAAAGAACTCCCTCCACCACTCTGTCCCATTTTAACTCCTTGTATTTCTTGAAGCAAATACCAAACTCCCAGTGGAGCAGCGAGAAACACCACGAAAAGTGGAGGATGACCAATTGGCTTCACAGTCCACACTGAAAGACACTTAGACCCAAGTGTCCATAGTTTACCTACAAAGAGAGAATTCAGCACCGCTGCCTCATGTTCATTGGATAATAAGAAACCATGTCCTCCAAGTAACATAGATGCAGACCCAGCTTTGATGGTCTCTCTACAAAGGAACTAAATCTCCTCAGAACATCAAATATTTCAAGTGCCCACCCTTAGAGGCAGTTTCTCAAAAAGTATGTAGGCCAGCAGAGCTGCATGTTTGTGGAATGTTTACCCTGTCCCTTACTTTTAGAATCTTCTGTACCGCCTCCAAAGTTGTAAACTCCTGAGTATTCTCCATTCCAGATATATATTCACAGATTTTCTAACTCTTATCCTCTAATTGTGTCTTACTTGAGGAGAATGTAATGTCAAGGCAATGTTCTGGATGAAAGTTTGAAGAATTTTGTGTAGCACATATTTGCATACACATTGGATTCAATTTCCTATTTTCCATTAGAAATGCTGAATCCCTGAAACTAACATATACCCTATTAGACTCTGATTACTAATCCTAATATGATGGAGAAAAATAACACAAACAGAATAGAAATACAGGCAGTTTAGAGGAGGTATGTTTAATAGTTGGAGTTGCCTTTTGCATGGTATAGTGTAGCAGTTATAAATCTAGTCAATTATTTGTTGAAATAGTTCTCCATGCGTTTTTAAAGTTAACAAATAATGAATTCCTGTCCCCCTTTCTCTGTAGCCTATTCAGCACACGTATTTTTATATGCACATATAGAATCCTACCTGGTACCACACGTGCATTCTTGTGAGGTGGCTGACTTGGCAGATACAAATTGGAAGAAGAGATCACTCCTCCTAAATGCTGCTTGAACATTTAATTCAAATGTGAGTGAGCTTCCTAGTTGAACAACATTATTCATAAATCAATGTTCAGTAAAATGAATATATTTGGATTTGTGGATGATATACATTTCATGGTGAATTTCGTTTGGCATATATATTGCAATTTTAAATGTGTCTCTCTGTTTGTGTATATAAATATGTATATATATAAAGATACACTCTCAAGATTTTTCAAAACATGAAATATGTGTCTTATTACACACTTCCTAAATTCATTCATATTTATGTTGTGGATTTATAATCAACTTTTCACAAGATTATTCTCAGAAATATTCATCCACCTGAAATACTTATTTGTTTCTTAGTACTGTTTCCACCCCAGATATGCATTCACGGATTTTCAAACTCTTCTACTCTAATTGTGTCTTACTTGGGGTGAAGGTAATGTAAAGGCATTGTTCTGGATGAGAGTGGGAAGATAATTGTGTAGCATATATTTTATACACATTGGATTCATTTTCCTATATTCCATTGAATATACTGAATCCCTGACAATAACCCATACCCTACTATACTCTGTCTACTAATCCAAACATGATGGAGAAAAACAACCCAAACATAATAGAAATACAAGCAGTTTAGAGGAGGCATGGGGTATAGTTGGACTTGCCATTTGCATGATAAATGGTAGGTGTTATAAATCTAGTCAATTTTTAATTGAAATAGTTCTCCATGTGTTGTTAAAGTTAACAAATATGTAAATTCCTCTCCCTTTCTCTGTAGCCTATTCAGCATATTTATTTTTATATGCTTATATAGAATTCTACCTGGTATCACACGTTCATTTTTGTGAGGTGACTGACTTGGCAGATACAACTTGTGAGAAGAGATCACTCCTCTAAATGCTGTTGGAACTGAAAATTCAAACTATGGGTGAGCTTTCTAGTAGAACAACATTATACATAAATCCTTGTTCAGTAAAATAAATATTTTTGCATCTGTGGATGCTATATATTTTATGATGAACTTCGATTGGCATATATATTCCTACATTTTAATGTCTGTGTGTGTGTTTTGTGTGTGTGTGTGTGTGTGTGTGTGTGTGTGTGTGTATACACATATATATGTATATACACATATATATAATTATGAATATATATATATATATATATATATATATATATATATACACTGTCCTGATTTTTAAAATATGAAATATATGTTTCTTAAATACACTCCCTAAGTTCATCCATGTTCAAAAATGTGGATTTATAATAAACTTTTCTCAAAATTATTCTCAGAAATATTCATCTACCTGAAATACACATTTGTTTCATAGTTCTGAAAACTAACTTCAGTAAATGGTGCTTACAAATCCTAATATTTGTACAGTAACTGACCCAGATTAACATCAATCAAGTAGATTCGTATGGGACATGATGTGTATTCTGACGTTTATTTTCATTCAACACTGGTACATTACTATTTCTTCAGTTTTTACAAATCATAGGAAATATATACTTCATCCACAAGTTCACAAGTTTATACGCATTTGTTTCACAATCACTTCCTGCTTCATGAAACATGTATTCCTCCAGGTTTCTTGACTGGTCTTTTCATGAGACTTCTTTCCAAACACATTATTTTCGATTTCCATAATCACTTTTGAAGCAAAACTCACACACCCTTCATGATAAACCATAACCTTAATGTGGCCATTAGATATATAACTGGTTGGAATGAATGTTTGTATGTCAATATAAGATTTCCTGTATTTTTTCAGATATAATTTCAATCCATTATTTAAAGTCAGAACCAGATATATTATTTATTCACAGTATGGTCTATTCATGCATTATCTCTATATGCACAGACAAAGGGTACACCTCTTTTTACCCCCATTTCTAATTTATACGTCTTGAATATGTTGCTGCCAGAAATGGAGGAAGAAAGAGTCATGTCACCTGATCTACATGTACGTTTTATCACAGTAATATTCTGGACAAAAAAAGCAAAGGTCACACTTAAGATTGTAGCAAAGACTAAATGAAAAGTGAGCATGGATTACTAAACATCCATGTCCAGGTTGCCTAATGCTGTCAAATGTCAATCCTATTGGTCACTACATATTTGTTTCTTTCTTAGAGTATATATTCAAACTCAACCCTGTTGAAAATATCTAATCCTATCACTCACTTTATACTTTGCCTGATTTCGTAATGTCTCTATTGATATCAGCTTTCCTAACTATTTTCCCCAGTTCATCATTGTGACAGTCTCTTCACTTGTGCTGACATTAACATTCACTGTCTACCGGAAACCCTATTGCTAAACAACATTTGGTCCAAATCCTATACTCACTCTTCTTTCTAAACCTACTGAGAATCTTCCGAATCGTACTGACTATCCCTTTTGACTGGAAGTTCTCTTCTACATTTAATCATCCATGGTACAAGGACCTAAGCCATTGTATATCGATTTACCTGACACATCAGTGCAGAACATAATTCAAAGCTACGTATCCCAATCAAGGGCCCAATGCCCTTTTGGGCTTCATATCTTAGCTAGATTTCTGTTTTCATACTTATATTTCACCTATATATTCTTGTAAATATCGCAGTTTCCCAATACCATTATTCATCGCGCAGAAAGATTCCTAATCCAAATCGAACCTGTTAGTTAACCTAACCATACACTGTTCAGTCAATTTAACTTTACAGAAGAGCAGGGATAGAGTTGGTCTTACAATACAGGAATATAGGGGATCTTCCACATGCTGAGAAACTCAAAGGTCCATGCAGAAATGATTCCTGGAGAAGTTGTAAGCAGCTATGGAGGACCTAAGAGAGCAAAAGTCATCCTCCATGGCAAACAACCTGGTCAGGATGAATGGTTGTGTCTGAATCAGCTTCTCTCTTCTTAATGTAGAGAAGATGGACCAAACCAGGCCTGTGTGGAGAGCTGTTCCCAGGTGCCAATGGTTGATATACCAATCTAACTTGTGAAAGTGTCACAGGAAGTAGGGGCAGCCTCCATCTCATGGGACCCTTGAAAGCAATTGTTAGGACAAAGTGGTTGCCACGGAAGTAACCTCATTCAGTTCCTGAATGAAGTGACCTACCTCTCTTCCTTGATGACGGATTTCTCTGAACTTGGGATCCAGGAAGCCAGGCACCCAGAGTCAGTCCCAGTTTCTTTCCCAGTGGGCTCAGTTGTTTGGAATAACCAAGGACAGAGTAAGTCTTCCTGGTACCTACTGATGTGAGGATTGCCAAATGCCAGGAGAGCTCTGAAAAGGGGAATTTCCTGAGAAAGCAGGTAGTGGCTCACCACTGGCTCCTGAAAACTTCACAGTGTTGGCCAAGGAGACCCGATCTGAGAAGGACAGGCCATTTCAAGGAAACATAGTATGGCCCATCAGTCAGAGTACATTCCAATTAGTCACAGACCTACTTGAATAAAGGAGGTGTCGTTGTGGGTGTGGTTGTGATTTTGTGGTTTAGTCTCATGTTCTGAGAATAGGTAAGAAAGGCGGTTTGTTTGTTTTGGAGTGGACTGTTTATAGTAAGTCATTTGACAAGGCGATTGTTGGTATGCCTGTGTATCCCACTGTGTCCGTGGTTGTAGACATTATAAAAGATAATGCATCAATGGATATGTCCTGTCTAGTAGAAAGTTTGCCAACATTCATCCTGTCCAATTTATGAGTGGACTGCAGGTTGCTTTAGGGACGGGCAACACCCACTATCTTCTGAAGTTCCTGTTTTCTTCCTGAATTCTGGCCACTCTCCAGAGTAGGCTCATGGTTTTCTGTCCAAGATATGTACCACCTCCAAGCTCTGTGACATGTCCATGTACTGGATAGCTGAATGGAATAGCAAGCATCTCAGAAAACTCAGATAACAGTGTTACAAAGAAAGTCTCAGTAGAGAAACCCTGATTTGGGCCTTTTGCTTACCTATTTTTCTGTTGCTCTGAGTGTCAGGAAGGTCTTTGCCTCAGTCCTCCAATTTGTGAAGCCTTAAGAAAACAGTTTTCAAATGGAAATGAATGGGCATCACCTGTGTATCTTTGCTTAATTGATTTGGAAATGGATGTGTCTGAATCAGCCACTTGGCCCTGTGTGAGGCAGTGGCTTAGATTCTCAGCACCTGTTGGAACTAAAGAAAGATTCCATGTGTGCTTTCAAAACCAAAATGGCAAAAAGATCAGTCACTGTGTATGGAGTATCTTGCCTTACTCTGATAGGTTTCTGATCTCCATCAAGTGAGAATATGGATCCTCTGAGTCAAATGAGTTCTTCAAAGCCCTGGAGAGGCTAGCCCATATGAGCTTGGGTTTTTTCATTATTCCAAATCACATAAAGAATCTATACCTGACAGTCAGTAGGCCTCAAATTGGAGAAGCAGAGCAGTATTAAGGCCAGGCTTATTTTATCACTCCTGGTTCACAGGAATGGTGTCCAGGCCTAGCTGACTTTAAGCAAATAAGGGACAAGGGAGCTTGTTTTGGATACCGTCTTGTGCTGCACCCCTCATGGAAACCTCCAGCCAGAGGTTATAATGAGTGTCTATATGGAAGAAGGTGAGGACCATGTGGGAGTGTTTTGGTTTTAATTATGTTCATTTGTGTAGCAGTTGGAAGAAATGACTGGATCCACCAGGGCTGGAACTTTGGTATGATTCCCCTTAGAGACTGAGTTCTGAAACTGACCTCAGAGAAGTATTGTCATGAATTGTGTTGCGATTTTAGAATGCCACGCATGAGAGTCGCCCTTGGAAACTGAAATCTAGGCCAAGGGTGGCTTTCGACTGATCACTGGGAATCTCAGCCAGGATATCACATGATTTTATTCTGAAAGACTTGACAGGCATAGTTGAGAGTCAAAACACACATGGACCTCACATTGTAGACCTCAATGGGCTGGGCTTCATGTGACCGTTTGGCTACTCTTTGGGAAGCCTTGCCTTTGAGAGTTCTCCAGAGCATTCATTGAAATGAGGTTCCTCAACATTAAATGGTTCCTGAATGAATTGAAACCCACAGTTTCTCCAACTTCATCCTTGAAAAGTGGCTAGATAAACACCCTGAAATTTTTAGAACTCCCATGACCAGGTGGCACTGGAGAACCTTTGGATCTCCTGTTGCTGATCATGAGTGTACCAGACAGTGCCTTGATTGACTGGGTTTCATGAAAATGGTGAAGAACAGAGATGCCAGTAATTTGCACTGCTGAATAGTGGGCCCAGAGCAGTGGTGTGCAGGTGTGTGATAAAATATCTGAGGTGGGGCCGTGTGGATTTCCAATTGACTTCCAAATGCCTTTTGGCTGCCATGGTGCATCCAGCAGAACCTTACATGTTAAGGCATCTTATTATATGGAGAGGTTTCAAGGCAATGTTCAGAATCAGGTCGGTATGGTCAAGGAAAAAGCTATGTGAAATAGAAGCCTGGTTGGTGCATTCTCCTGCAGTTTCTGACCCACCACACGTGACAGAACTCCCTCCAGCACTGTGTCGCAGTTGAACTCCTTGTATTTCGTGAAGCAAATACCAAACTCCCAGTGCAGCACCAAGAAACACCACAAAAATGGAGGATGATCAAATGGCTTCACAGTCCACACAGGGAGACACTTAGCCCCCAATGGCCACAGTTTACCTACCAAGAGATAATTCAGCACTGCTGCCTCATGTTCATTGGAAAATAAGAAACCATGCTCTCCATTCACATAGATGCAGACCCAGCTTTGATGGTCTCACTAGAAAAGAAGCTAAACCTTCTGACAACAAAATATGTTTAAAGTATCCAACCTCAGAGGCAGTTTCTCAAGAAGTCTTTAGGCCAGCAGAGCTCTATGTTTGTGGAGTGTTTACCTCTTAGACCAGGATGTAAGAAAAGAACACTGACTCCAATTAAAATCAAATTAAAGTAAGCTTATTATTTCCACTGGCTGGGCTGCCACTCCCTCCCAAAATTGCGAGAACAAGAGAGCAACCCCACCTTTACTACAGCCCAGGTGTGTAGCCCAGAAAGTTACACAAAAATGGGGTAACAGATAATAGAACTCTGACAAGCATCAGACTAATGGGAGTTTACATTTTTTTTTTGCTAGCCCCAACATCAAAATTTATGAGGACCATTACAGCCTCAGAGAGGGTCATTGTCTGGCCACAAAAGGCCAATATTTATGAGGTGTGACAAAGTTTCAGAGAGGGCTGCTATCTGGTCAGAGAGCCATGCACGGGTGAGTTCAAGGCACGGGCAGTCATTCCAAGCAGGTTCAGAATTTGCAGTAATTTACAGTAAAGCCAAAATGATTTTTTCATGGCTTTGTTACAAGATGGCTCCCAATTTTAATAAAAGGTAAGGTTGGGTGTATCATTCCCCCCTTTTCTTATGTGTCCCTTTGTAATCCTTGATAGGTTAGTGGAAAAGCACTGAGAAAATTTTAATCCCTCAGTTAACAGTCACCAAATTTTTAGAACTCACCGAAAACCAGTCTCCCTGATATTACCTGACTTAATTAATTACTTATATTGATAGTCTATTTATTTTTGGCTCCATTGGTGTAAGTAGAGAGTCGTCTCTCATTTTGGCTTTTTCTCAGCTGAGAAAGGGTGACATGAGTGTGCATGGCGTGAGGGACATGAGTTGCCTTTTTGAAGTCAGTTCTTTTTGAAGTCTTGTTGAGGAAGAACAGGTTGTAAAGTCATCTGGGGATTGGTTCTTCTATGAGAGAAACAAAAAACATGAGTATTGAATAAATGTTGCAGTAGCTGGATCATGTCACTGTATGAAGTACCCTCACCAGTCTTTAATATCCCCAATTATCAGGATTGTGAACTTAATATTTAACTTTTAGTGATACAGTTGTCCCTCCCCATAATATACAGTTTA